>NC_085136.1:101188293-101445901 GCF_035046485.1 Aedes albopictus
CTACCGACACCTAATGGTGGTCCGGCCAATTACAGTACGATTAGCATTGGGTGGTTGTGATTTTGTAACGATGTTTTTCAATGAAATTTGTTCTAAGTGTTACCAGGCCAAACATGTCTAAAGGTCCTATCTGCAGAAGAGAGGCTCTCTTTGGTTTCCCTCTCTTTCGTTAATATCTCAGCTGTTTATTTATATTATGATTGTCTCCTTGCATTGAACGATGGTCAAAACAATCGTCTTTTGATTTGTACGGCAAAAATAGTTGAAAAGTGTACCATTACATTGCAATAATTGAAAGAGAAAATGAACAAAGAGAGCCTCTCAAATGCAGATAGGACCTATTGAAATGTTTGGCCTGTTACGTCTGTTTCTCTGTTCTACAACTTAAAATATTTCGATAATTACCGAAAACGCTGATCATTAGCATCAAAGTAAAGTGAAACACACTGTCGTTTGTAGGGTCGTTGATGTTTATAAACACTTAAACAAAAGATGTTTACAAATTAGAATCAACAGCAGATGACGCGCAAGTGGGCATGTTTGGGTGGGCGTAGAGGGTAGGATCTTACACCCCTGAGTTTTATGTATCGCATGATAGGGCTCTCGAGAAAAGTCTGATAGCAAATTGAAAACTAATGATGGTGTTGTGATATTGCAATTTTTTTAGCTCAGGTTATTGTCGTTATGGTCATTTCATAGGTTAAGACATCAAAAATAAGGGCAGAAAAATGTTCCTGTGACAGTAAATTAAAAATAATTCCTTCTATCGATGATTGCAAATTGATAACTGTTTTTGATATCAGCCCAAGAAAAATGAAAAATCGGTAAATGTAGAGTTTTTCGGTTAATATCACATCATAAGTGCAATAATATAATTGCACTTATGATATATCTCTAGAATTACTTTGCATAATTTATTAAAACATTTAAAACTAGTCTAACACTATATATTTATATCAACTTAAAATAACAGCAAACCGAAATCAAAATTTGAAATCAAATTACGTAAAGATAAACTGATATCAAATTGTGATATCAATTTGTTGCTGAATACAAATCATGTTTTCGATTTGCTGTAATTTTGTTGTTGGACGTTCTGAAATTTTCTATCAATAGTAAACATATAAACTAAGAGAAATCTAGAATTTCAAGGTTCTAGCTGATGTAGTTACAAAGATATTCAGTATCAAAGTTGAGTAAAGCTAAAAAATGTAATTTTCGCAAGAAAAAACAACACATAATTTCAAATCGATATTTTTCAATTAATATCATCATTATCTATTGGTTTCAATACATCATTGGTAAGGTAATGAAGCAAGCTTTCGAACAAATAGGTGGTTTTGTGAAAAAGGCATGAGATTCAAACTTTGTTAATTCAGGCCAAACATGTCTAAAGGTCCTATCTGCAGAAGAGAGGCTCTCTTTGGTTTCCTTCTCTTTCGTTAATATCTCAGCTGTTTATTTGTATTATGATTGTCTCCTTGCATTGAACGCTGGTCAAAACAATCGTCTTTTGATTTGTACTGCAAAAATAGTTGAAAAGTGTACCATTACATTGCAATAATTGAAAGAGAAAGTGAACAAAGAGAGCCACTCAAATGCAGATAGGCTATTGAAATGTTTGGCCTGAATTTTCATCTTTTTTTTCCAAACATTCCCAGCCTCAAAATCAGTTTATGGTCAAGCTTTAGGTCTACACTAATGATTTTGTATGCGAAATGCTGCGGTAAATTGCGGTCTTGGGAGATTCAGCGTTTTTTACGTACGGGACCGCCCGGGCGCGCCCCTTCAGATTAAACGATGATTCTCAAACATTCTAAGCAAATTCCCTTGGAATTCATTTATGAAAGTACCTACACAATAGATTTGATCATTCTAAGCACAAAAAACAAAATAAAAATTAAAAAAAAAACAAATCCGAACTTTGTTCATATTATCAGTTTTTTTTTGCCATATTGAAAATAAGCCCTTTTCAAAACTTGGTCGTGATGTTTTATAAATGTTCATAAACAATACATTTTAGTCGAACCAACTACAGAATACTAACAAATCCTCGAAAATATGACGAAAATATTTGTGTCCGCCTGCTTGTATGGGAATCCCCCATAGTGCAGAGGCGTTACCGGGGGCTACAGGAGTTTCAGGGAATTACAAGGCCACTCCAGGTGGTTTTAGAGGCGTTCTTGGGGGTCTCAGGTGATCTCAAGCGCGTTTCGGAGAGTTTAAGGGAGTTTTAAGGGCGTTCCATGAGTTTTATGGGGTTTCAAGAACATCCGAGAGAGTTTCGAAAGGGTATCAGAGAGTTTGAAGGGTGCTTCAGTGAATTTCAATGAGTTTCCGGGGCGTTTCAGGGGTGTTCCACGAACTTCAAGGGATTTCAGGGCCATTCCAGGGGACTTAAAAGACATTCTAGGGAGTTTCATGGGGCGCTCCAGGTGCCCAAGCAACACACATGGTTACAAAACAGTGACGGCAGCGTATGTAAGGGTTGCACAGTAAGTCACAGTGATTTCTGTGCAACCCTTACATACGCTGCCGTCACTGCTTTGTAACCCTGTGTGTTGCTTGGGTGGTTTCAGGGGCCGTTTTAGGGGTTTTAATGGTGTTCCAAGAGGTTTGAGTTGATTTCAGGAGCGTTCCGAGGGTGTTCCTAAACTGTTCTGAAAACCTCCCGAAACTTCCTTCAAAGCTTCCTTAATTTCCCCCGAAATTCCACGAAAACCCCATCGGAATCCTCCTAAAACGCCTAAAAAGCCTTGATACGCATTGAAATCCTCTTGGAAGCCCCTGGAACACCCGGGAATCCCTCCAAAACTCTCCTGAAACTCCCATCATATTCGATATTTGGTGTAGGAATACCAGGAGAAATTCCTGATAGAACTCTGGGAGGAATTCTAAGATGAAATGTTATTGTTACTTACTTTACCGATCAGGCTGAGGCCGGGGTGGCCTCTGCTGTACATATTGTAGCCGCCTCCATTCCACTCGGTCCATGGCTGTTTGTCTCCAGTTCCGCACTCTGCGTAGCGTCCTCCACTTGGTCGACCCACCTAGCTCGCTGCGCTCCACGTCTTCTTGTACCGGTCGGATGACTCTCGAGAACCATTTTAGTCGGGTTGCTATCCGACATCCTGATGACGTGACTCGCCCACCGTAGCCTCCCGATTTTCGCGGTATGGACGATGGTTGATTCTCTCAGCAGCTGAGGCAGCTCGTGGTTCATTCGCCTTCTCCAAGTCCCGTCTTCCATCTGCACTCCGCCGTAAATGATACGCAAAACCTTCCGTTCGAAAACTCCAAGATCGCGTTGGTCCTCTGCACGTACGGTCCATGTTTCGTGCCCATAGAGAACTACCGGTCTAATCAGCGTTTTGTAAATAGTTAACTTTGTGTTACGGGGAACTTTATTCGATCGTAGAGTTCTGCGGAGTCCAAAGTAAGCACGATTTCCTGCCACAAGGCGTCTCTGAATTTCTCTGCTGATGTCGCTGTCGGCGGTCACCACCAGTGAGCCCAAGTACACGAATTCTTCAACCGCCTCGATTTCATCACCGTCGATAGAAATTCGGGATGGCGGGCGCGGCGATTCCTCCCTGGAGCCCTTCGCCATTATGTACTTTGTCTTTGACACATTAATAACTAATCCGATTCACTTGGCTTCACTCTCTAGTCGGATGTACGTTTCCGCCATCGTTTCAAATTTACGACCTATAATATCAATATCATCAGCGAGACCAAGCAGCTGAACCAACTTCGTGAAAATCCTCCCACTCGTGTTAATCCCCGCTCCCCTTATTACTCGCTCTAACGCAGTGTTGAACAGCAAGCAGGAAAGACCATCAACTTGCCGTAACCCTCTGCGAGATTCGAAGGGACTCGTGAGCAGGGTGCAAAATTTTCATAGTGATTGACTGAAAACAGCACGAATTTGAATGATTCTGCACTGAATATTCAAAACAAACAAATTCATTTTCGCTCTCCCTCTTCACACAGTCAGTCAATTTGTAGTCATTGAATATGAAGCCGATCAAGAAACATCTTCATAATTACCTACGTTTATGGCTACGATTCCTTCCAAAAACACTCCACAACAATCAAATGGGAAAATATCTGTGTAAAGCACCGTTAAATGTAATCGGAACGTTAATATTTTATCAGCAATTTAACACTTTGTAAGATGTTTACAAATATTCATTGACTTTCATTCAGTTGACAAACGAGTATCGAGCAGCTGAATATGAATATGCAGGCAAGTGAATGAAAATTGCCGCACGGTGAACTACAACTCGTCTGCTCGAAAATTATGCGCCCTGCTCGTGAGTGTTCCTGATTAGGGATGTAGTACCGGTAGTACCGGTACCGAAAATACCGGTATTACCGACCAATTTTTGGTACCGAAATACCGGTACTGATTGAACCTTGGTACCGGTACTTTCGGTACCGTAAAATCTCTCTCGAAGTGCTGAATTCCGGTCATTAGTATAGCAAATATACAATAAAAAAAAAGAAAAGTTTAAAACCAAGTACTTTGATAAACAAGAATTACATATAGGGGTAGGCGGGGCATTATGGACACCCGGGGCAGAATGGACACCCTCAATATTTTGAAATATGCGAACTTTTTTGAACTTTTAATGAATGGAAAATATAGTCCATTTGTCTAAAACGTAGTTTCAGGAAATAAACATTCGAAATTAAAATTATACTTGATTTTAAACGAAAATTTTGCGTCCTCCGTTTTTGTGCATGGAAATTATAATTTTCACACCATCTAAAACAGTGGTCAACAAACTGCGGCCCGCGGGCCGCATGCGGCCCTCAATCAGGTTTTGTGCGGCCCGCGAACTGATTTTGAAGGTATAAGAAAGTGGCCCACTCATAGAATTCATAATTAAAATCAGAAGTTTCACCATATTTTGAAACTTTCATGAGAATGAAAATTGACCACTAAAATTTTGCCAATATCGTGGAAAGCTTTTGAAAAGCAGTAAGATTTTTGAAAGTTTTACAAACTGAAAAGACTACTTAGTAATTTGTTTAATTTAACGACAACAAAATTAAAATTATTTTCGTTTCGTTTTTGGCGGCGAAAAAAGCCTTGTTTTCGATGTACACTAAGGTCTTTTTTTACACGGGGGATACGTCCCGTGTAAAAAAAAACGTGTAAAAAAAACCGTGTTAATTCGCGAATCCGTGTAAAAAAAAAAACCGTGTTAATTCGCGAATCCGTGTAAAAAAAACCGTGTTAATTTGAGAAACCGTGTAAAAAAATACCGTGCTAATTCGGGAATCCGTGTAAAAAAAACTGAGGGAAATCTGAAAATATTTGAAATGTCTTCAGATATCCGAGGTTTGTTTTAGAGAGTAATAGGAATGGGGGGGGGGTAGTAGTAGTAAGGGTTGAATCTAGGGGTAAGTGGGGAAGGGGACAAGGGATGGGCTATGGGGAGCAGAGTGCATACTGTTTCCAAGAAAGATCGTAGAGGATATTTTGGGGTGATAAGGACTGTCTAGACGGACGAAACGAAGGATCAAGGAGACTGTCAACACTCTACAGGTCCACGGAGCTAGGTGGTGTAGAGAAAGATGTTCCAGGACACCCAGGAACTTTCGCGAGTAAAGGCTTTGATATCTACGAGCGTAATCGATTGATTGTTGTTACATCACTGATACTGTTCTACATCCTACAGGTCTACGGAGCATTGTTCTGTAAATAAATCATCTTCAAACATGACCTCCAATTTTGATCTCCAAGAACTTCCGCGAGTAAAGGCCAGAAGATCTACAAACATAGCCAATAATTTCTTGCTACATGCGTTGTAACATCCCAGAGGTCCATTGAGCATTGTAAGGAAGAGTATTCATTTCTAAAGACATACTAGGTCTTCCATGAACTTTCGCGAGTTAAGGCCTTAAGATCTACAAGCGTACTCAATGAATTGTTGTTACATTTCTAATACGTTGTTACATGCTACAAGTCCAAGAACAATTTTTCTGTAAGGAACTAATTGTCATAGATGTTCTAGGTCCTCCAAGAACTTCCACGAGTAAAGACCTGAAGATCTACAAGCGTTGTCAATGGTTTGTTGTCACATTACTGATACAGTGTAGCGCCCTACAGGTCCAGGGAGCATAGTTGTGTAGAGAAATAATTTCCACAGATGATCTAGGACCTCCAAGAACTTCCGCGAGTAAAGGCCTTAAGATCTACAAACGTTATCAATGGTTTGTTGCCACATTACTGGTATAGTGTAGCATCCTACAAGTCCAGGGAGCATAGTTCTGTAGAGAAATAATTTCCACAGATGATCTAGGACCTCCAAAAACTTCCGCGAATGAAGGCCTTAAGATCTACAAGCGTAATCAATGGATTGTTGTTACATTTCTAATACGTTTTAACATGCTACAAGTCCATTAACCATTTTTCTGTATAGAAATAATTTCCACAGATGTTCTAGGTCCTCCAAGAACTTCCATGAGTAAAGACCTGAATATCTACAAGCGTTATTAATGGTTTGTTGTCACAATACTAATACATTGTAGCGTCCTACAGGTCCAGGGAGCCTAGTTCCGAAGAGAAATAATTTCCAATGATAATCTAGGACCTCCAAGAGCTTCCGCGAGTAAAGGCCTTAAGATCTACAAACGTTATCAATGGTGTGTTGCCACATTACTGTTACAGTGTAGCGTCCTACAGGTCCAGGGAGCATAGTTCTGTAGAGAAAAAAATTCCAAAGATGATCTAGGAGCTCCAAGAACTTCCGCGAGTAAAGGCCTTAAGATCTACAAGCGTAATCAATGGATTGTTGTTACATTTCTTATACGTTGTAAGATGCTACAGGACCATGAACTATTTTTCTGTATAGAAATAATTTCCACAGATGTTCTAGGTCCTCCAAGAACTTCCATGAGTAAAGGACTAAGATTTATAAGCGCAATCAATACAAGTTCCCAAGAATTCCGCGAGTTTAGACCTGAAGATCTACAAGCATTATCAATGGTTTGTTGTCACATTACTGATACAGTAAAGCGTCCTAAAGGTCCAGGGAGCATAGTTCTGTTGAGAAATAATTGCCAAACATCTTCTAGGTACTCCAAGAACTTCCATGAGCCGCAAGAGTACTTGGAAGACATGAAGCATTCTTGGAAATCAAGACTCTACAGAACTATGCTCTAAAGACCTGTAGGATGTTGCACCGCATCAGTAATGCAACAGAAGTCCATTGATAATGCTTTTTGATTTTAAGGCCTTAACTCGCGAAAGATCTTAGATTAACTAGAAAATCTTTGGAAATAACTTCTCTATAGAACCGTGATCCATAAATCTGTAGGATGTTACACCGTATAAGTAATGTAAAAGCAATTTATTAATTACGCTTAGTAGATTCAGGCCTTTACTTGCGGAAGTTCTGGATGACCTAGAACACGTTAACGGAATCTTACTTCACAAGCTCCTCTATTTAGAAGTATGTCCATGAGTTCTTTCAGGGTTTGTTCCAAATCACCCTTCAAAAAATCATTAGGAGATTTATTTAAGAATTCTTCTAGTATTTTTGTCTGTAATTTCTTTATGGATTTCCGAAGATTTTTTTTCAAGGATTCTTTCAGAAACTTATCAGAGGTGTCCTTTAGAAATGCCTTCAAGGATTTTCAGAAACTTCTTCAGTATTTTTTCCTTGATTTTTCCCAAAAGTTTCTCATAAAATTCTTCTTAAAAATCCTCTAAATCCATCTCAGGACTTTTTTTCCTACCCCTCTATTGGGGAAATTAAGCCACTTCGTCCAATTAACTGAACTTTTGTGTCGAATCTCAGGAGTTCCTCCAGGTATTCCCCAAGGACTTCTCCAGGAGCTATAAACGATTGTTTCTAAAATAGTTTCAATAAAATTTAATCTCATCAGAAATTTATTTAAATATTTCCTTCAGGTAACCCTCGAAGAGTAACTCCAACATGATTTACGTTATTTCATAAAATAATTCTGTAAAAATCTGTGGAGGAATATCTCAAACCGCTGAGAATTCTTCGAAAATTCTGAAAATAACAAAAAATCCATGGAAAAGGTAATCTTTTACTGAAAATTATGGGAAACGCTTGAACTACTGAAGGAGTCTCAAGTAATATTTCAAAAGGAATTCCTTAGTAAGATTTAAATGGAGTTTATGGAAGAATTTGTGAAAAAACCCTTGGAGGAATTTCTGAATAAATTGTCTTTCTAATTCTTGAAGAAATCCCAGAAAATATTCTTGAATGAAGCCCTTCAGGATTATGTGAAACTATCTTAGGGATTTTTCTGAAATGGTTCTAGAAAGAGTTGCTAAAGAAATTGCTGAAACCCATGATTGAACTCCTACAAGGATTTATTAAGAAATATTTAGAAAAATTCCAAGAGAAATGTCTTACCAAAATTCATGGAGGATGTTCTGAAAGAGAATTCCAGGAGGAGTTCATGAACATATTTTTAAAGGGATTCCTAAAAGACTGTCTGTAGAAAAACTTTAACAGTAAAGGTTCCTAGAAATTTCCAAAGAAATTACCTATGTAACAACAATTGAATACGCTAGAAAATGTAACAACAATTGATTGAATACGCTAGTAGATCTTCAGGCCTATACTCGCGGAAGTTCTTGGAGGTCCTAGAATATCTTGGAAAAGTACGTCTCTACAGAACTATGCTCTAAAGACCTGTAGGATGTTGCACCGTATCAGTAATGTAACTACAATCCATCGATTACGCTTGTAGATCTTAAGGCCACTACTCGCGGAAGTTCTTGGATGCCCTAAGATATCCTTGAAAATAATTTATCTTCAGAACTATGTTCCATGGACCTGTAGGATGTTACACCGTATCAGTAATGTAACTACAATTCATCGATTACGCTTGTAGATCTTAAGGCCACTACTCGCGAAAATTCTTGATTTACCTAGAATATCCTTGAAAATAACTTCTCTTCAGAACTATGCCCCATGGACCTGTAGGATGTTACACCGTATCAGTAATTTAACAATCATCCATTTATTACGGCTGTAGATCTTGAATTCTTTATTCGCGGAAATTCTTGGATGACCTAGAGCATATTTGGGGAGTTTCTTTTCTACAGAACTTCTTCTTCTTCTTCTTCTTGGCGTAACGTCCTCATTGGGACAAAGCCTGCTTCTCAGCTTTCTATGAGCACTTCCACTCAGTGTTCTATGAGCACTTCCACAGTTATTAACTGAGAGCTTCCTCTGCCAATGACCATTTTGCATGCGTATATCGTGTGGCAGGCACGAAGATACTCTATGCCCAAGGAAGTCAAGGAAATTTCCTTTACGAAAAGATCCTGGACCGACCGGGAATCGAACCCGTCACCCTCAGCATGGTCATGCTGAATACCCGTGCGTTTACCGCCTCGGCTATATGGGCCCTGTCTACAGAACTATGCTCCATGGATCTGTAGGATAAAACACCGCATCAATAATATAGCAAAAATAATTGATTACGCTCGTAGATTTTCAGGCCTGTATTCTCGGAAGTTCTTGGAGGTCCTAGAATATCTTTGAAAACTACGTCTCTACAGAACTATACTCTAAGGACCTGTAGAATGTTGCACCGTATTAGTAATATGACTACAATCCATCGATTACGCTTGTAGATCTTAAGGTCTCTATTCGCGGAAGTTCTTGGATGCCCTAGAATATCCTTGAAAACAACATCTCTTCAGAACTATGCTGCATAGACATGTAGGATGTTACACCGTATCAGTAATGTAACTGCAATCCATAGATTACGCTTGTAGATCTTAAAGCCACAACTCGCGAAAGTTCTTGGTTTCCCTAGAATATCCTTGAAAATAACTTCTCTTCAGAACTATGCTCCATGGACCTGTAGGATGTTACACCGTATCAGTAATTTAACAAAAATCCATTTATTACGGTTGTAGATCTTGAATTCTTTATTCGTGGAAATTCTTGGATGACCTAGAGCATATTTGGGAAGTTTCTTTCCACAGAACTATGCTCCATGGATCTGTAGGATATTACACCACATAAATAATATAGCAAAAATAATTGATTACGCTCGTAGATTTTCAGGCTTGAACTTTCCGAAGTTCTTGGAGGTCCTAGAATATCTTTGAAAACTACGTCTCTACAGAACTATGCTCTAAGGGCCTGTAAGATGTTGCATCGTATTAGTAATGTGACTACAGTCCAACGATTACGCTTGTAGATCTTAAGGTCTTTATTCGCGGAAGTTCTTGGATGCCCTAGAATATCCTTGAAAACAACATCTCTTCAGAACTATTCTGCATGGACATGTAGGATGTTACACCGTATCAGTAATGTAACTACAATCCATCGATTACGCTTGTAGATCTTAAGGCCACTACTCGCGGAAGTTCTTGGATGCCCTAAGATATCCTTGAAAATTACTTATCTTCAGAACTATGCTCCATGGACCTGTAGGATGTTACACCCCATCAATAATATAGCAAAAATTAATTGATAACGCTCGTAGATTTTCAGGCCTGAACTCTCGGAAGTTCTTGGAGGTCCTAGAATATCTTTAAAAACTACGTCTCTATAGAACTAGACTCTAAAGATCTGTATGATGTTGCACCGTATCAGTAAGGTAACAAATTACGCTTGTAGATCTGAAGGCCTTTATTCGCGGAAGTTCTTGGATGCCCTAGAATATCCTTGAAAACAACATCTGTTCAGAACTATGCTCCATGGACATGTAGGATGTTGCACCGTATCAGTAATGTGACTACAATCCATCGATTACGCTTGTAGATCTTAAGGTCTTTATTCGCGGAAGTTCTTGGATGCCCTAGAATATCCTTGAAAACAACATCTCTTCAGAACTATGCTGCAAGGACCTGTAGGGTGTTACACCGCATCAATAATATAGAAACAATTAATTGATTACGCTCGTAGATTTTGCTCGGAAGTTCTAGGAGGTCCTAGAATATCTTTGAAAACTACGTCTCTACAGAACTATGCTCTAATGACCTTTAGGATGTTGCACCGTATCAGTAATGTGACTACAATCCATCCATTACGCTTGTAGATCTTAAGGCCTGTATTCGCGGAAGTTCTTGAATGCCCTAGAATATCCTTGAATAAAATTACTTCTCTGCAGAACTATGCTCCATGGACCTGTAGGACGCTGAACCATACTCCAAAAATCACCTTTAGGAAACCCCCCATTTAACCATTTAACCCCTCCTAGCCCCCCATATATTAACCCCCCCCCCCCCCCCCCCTTCAATAAACAGACCCCCCCACACATCCCTTTCCTGCAGACCTCTTACATCATCATCCGCCTTCACCTCATACCACTTTTCAACTCCCTTGCAACCCTTTCCCATAAATCCCATTTCTTCCTTTTAGTAAGAGTTCCCTTCTAGACACTTAGCGCGAGAAAGTTGAAAAAACCGTGTTAATTCGCGAATCCGTGTAAAAAAAACCGTGTTAATTCGCGAATCCGTGTAAAAAAACCGTGTTAATTCGCGAAACCGTGTAAAAAAAAGCCGTGTAAAAAAAAACCGTGTAAAAAAAACCGTGTAAAAAAAGACCTTAGTGTACTTTATATTCATCACTTCTATCAGGAAAAATACAGAAATACAGGCAATACAAAATTTATGCCTACAATTTCTCTTAAAAGGAAGTGCTGTCCGAATTTTCGGAATTTCGCTTAAAACATCAGGGATTGGGCAAGATACTCCTCATTGCCCTAGCTATACTTTTGATTCTAAAATAAGATTTAGTGATTAATTTATTGCAGGTCGATTAAAACCTGATATTTCTAGAACACATGCAAGTAGTTTTGCTGTATCTACATGCTTAACATGTTTATATTTTCTTCTTTATTATATCAAAAATCAAGTTTGGAAATATCTTCTGCTGCCGGGGCAAAATGGACACTCATCTTTTTGAAAGAAGCGGCAATGGAAAAATATAACCTCAATCACAAACCAACCAAATTCTTCGATTTCAGTATATTTTTGGTTAAATGTTCACTAGTATGGGACACGCTTGTATGGAAAAAATAAATCCTCGCTCCAGTCGACTTTTTCGATGCCATTTAGGTCCCATATGAACTGTACAAAATTTCAGTGCAATCGGTGAAACTATAATTTAGCGCAAGCAGCTCAAAGTTTGTATAGGATTTACTATGGGAAAAGTTACACTTTCAAACAAAAAATCCCAAAGGACGCCCTTTGTATCCTTAATTCAAATCGATCAACTTTTCTTGTAGAAAAATTATTTATGCAACTTTCCTTCGAAGGCCGCAAAGCGATTGGATGCTTGTGAAAAAAGTTATTGATTTATTACCGATTAGTGATCCAACGAACAGCTCTTTGTTTTGTTTTATCAGCAGCACTGCTGCTGTCGTTGTTGCGTGTGGTGGCGGGAGGCATCACCACCCCCAGAAACAGCAGCAGTCAAGGCAGCAGCTGCAGTGCTGCTAATAAAACAAAACAAATAGCCGTTCTTTGGATTACTAATCGGTAATAAATCTATAACTTTTTCCACAAGCATCCAATCGTTTTGCGGTCTTCGAAGGAAAGTTTCATAAATGATTTTTCTACAAGAAACGTTGATCGATTTGAATTAAGGAGACAAGGGGCGACCTCTGGGATTTTTTGTCTGAAAGTGTAATTTTTCCCATAGTAAATCGTATGAAAACTTTGAACCGCTTGCGCTAAATTATAGTTTCACCGATTGCGCTGAAATTTTGCACAGTTCATATGGGACCTAAATGGAATTAAAAAAGTAGACTGGAGCGAGAATTTGATGTTTGTCCCATACTAATGTTCACTATAGTAGACATATGGTGAAACAAATTGGTCAAAAAACAACAGAAGTGGAAAATAGTTGTTCTAGGCACAGCTGTACATGCTGACAAAACGAAGCTTTATCCAAAACAGCCTGAATTCAAATTAACTGAACAAAAATGAACTACTTCGGCGTATTATTCATCCATAATAATTGTTTTGTAATGAAATGACTTTATAGGTGTAGATAATGTACGAAATTCGTAAAAGTCTCATGGTGTCCATATTGCCCCATGGGGGTGTCCATTCTGCCCCGTATGCTTGAAGACGGTCATGAAAAACTAACATTTTTCAAAACATTTTTTGAAGTGGATAAATCATTTTTCTTCGTGAGCATTCTTATGCAATAGATGCCAAATAGACTTTAAAAGGATACATGTATCAAAAAACTAAACTTTTTTTACATCTTGTCAGGTAAAGTTGGCAAAAACCTTAGGGTGTCCATATTGCCCCGCCTACCCCTATGCAACCTTTTTGCAAATCCAGAATATCATAGCAATTATTGGTTTAATGAACGTTGAATATTGGAAATAGATTTACTAGCTTAGAATAAAATTGGTTAGATTAGTGTTTCATGTTATTTCTTCAGTTTTTAATTCGTTAATAGCATCATCAAGGAAAAATCAGTTAAGTTTTATTCTGACTTCACCTTGCAGCTATCTAATAGATAGTATCTGTCTGCTTTTGTTACATGTAAGGTTGTTCCTGTTTCGTTTTAGACTGACCAAGATACTGCCTGTGAAACTGCGCTTAACAATAGCTACAAAAACAACTGATTTCTTTCTATATTTTTATCTATCTATAGTTTTTTTTTTAAATTTAGTATTTTCTGGTTAGCTTTTATAACATCGCTAAAAACCGGTATTCACAAATGCCTGGTAAATTGTAGATTTTCTGTGCAAATACAGGGGATAGACAAAATGATCGGGACAGGCAAAATTTTCATTTTGCAAAAAATGTTCAACTAGCTGTAACTTTTCGAAATACCGAATATTCTAAAATTTTTACTGTAAGTTTATCTACTAGTTGTGTATCAGTGATCCAAATTTGGGAAAGATCGTTCCATTTTCCACGAAGTTAAAAAGATTCTTGAAAAAGGTAAAATTATTCGATAACCAACTTGAAGTTATTATATCTTCAGATTTAATGAACCGATTGCAATGAAATTTTGACCATTTAAGACTTATGTAATGAACTCTTAAAAACATATGACCTGACTTGAAATTTTTAACAAGAGAAAAAGTTATAGCGATTTTATTTTATTCACGATTTTTTAGTAAATTGGTCTATTTTTAATATGTAGTCCATTACTTTTTCAATTTGTTGGTGGCTGTGTTGTTACTTTCCCTCAAAACACATTCATGTATGAGTCAATTAGAGGGGAATTAAATGAACTATAATTGCATCTTGAATTTGGAAACGATGTTGAAGTTTTGAATAATTTGTTGTTTTTTAGAAAAATATTCTAATCGTTATAATTTTCTTCCGTTTTAAGAATTCTATGTTAAGTCAACGGTTTTTCATAGATCATTATATAAGTCATAACTGGTCAAAATTTCATTGTATTCGATTCATTGAATCTGGAGATATAGCAGCTCAAAGTTGGCTATCGGATAATTTTACCTTTTCTAAGAATCTTTATTACTTCGTGGTGAATAGCCCAATCTTTCCCAAATTTGGACCACCGATACACAACTAGTTGATGAACTTACAGTAACAATATTTGAGAATATTTGATGCTTTTTCGAAAAGTTACAGCTAGTTCAACATTTTTTGAAAAGTTAAAATTTTGCCTGTCCCGATCATTTTGTCTATCCCCTGTAACTCTTCATTTTGGCGAAAAATTTCCCAGTACCGATATTTTACCGGTACTACCGGTACTGCCAGCCCTAGTACCGAAATACCGGTACTCACCAAAAGTGGTCGGTACTGCGACCCCTATTCCTGATACTCGAACTACGCACATCACTCGATCCATCGTCGCCTTGATCAATCGTATCAGTTTATCCGGGAATCCGTATTCGTGCATAATCTGCCATAGCTGTTCTTGATCGATTGTATCATATGCCGATTTGAAATCGATGAACAACCAACAAGTGATGTGTTAGCACGTTGTAATCGCGGCATTCCAGAGGATTTTATTGGTGTTCCATGGGGGTTTCAGAAGGATTCAGTGGCGTTCTGGGTAGTTTCTGGGGCGCTCTATGGGGCTTAGTTCTTTGAAGGGATCTTAGATGCATTCCAGTGTGGTTCAGGGAGTTTCAGGAGCGTTCCAGGGGTTTTCCAGGGGTATTCAAGGAGTGTTCAAAGAGTTCCTGATGAATTCAACGCCGTTCCAGGGAGTTTCAGAGGAGATCCAGAGAGTTCTAAGAAAGTTCAGGGGCGTTCCATGGGGTCTCAGGAAGTTTCTAGTACGTTTCAGGGGATTCTAGAGAATTTCAATGAGTTCCAGAGGAGTTTCAAGAACATTTCAGTTGATTCAGTGGATTTCAAGGCCGCTTTCCAGAGAGCTGAAAGGGGTTTCAGTGTCGTTCCAAGTGGTTTCAGCGGAATTCCAGGGGGTCTTAACTTAAAAGGTTTCAAGAGCGTTCCAGTGAGTTCCATTAGGGAGTTCCTGTGGGAGCATTGCGATGTTTGAACTTGAAAATATGTGCAATCGCAGTAACCCGTTTTTTTTTTATTTGAATTTTGTTTGACATCTGCGACTCAATATTTTGTCATTCTGTATAAGGTTTTCTTTCAATAAAGACGCTTTTACGAAGGTTCCAGTGTATTTTACTCTGCTTCCAAAGACGATTCCGACAGGTTATGAGCCCGGCAGAGTAACAATATACACTAGAGGAACAGTGAACAGTGGTTCAAGGAACAGTTTAGTGGTTCGTGGCAGTGAAGTAGCTGAAAATGGATATGGAGCTGAAAGTAGCGACGATTCGTTTGAATTTCCAAAACTATGATTTGTGGAAGCAACGAACGAAGCAATTATTTATCCGAGAGGGGCTGTGGCGCGTCATTGCTGATAACCTCCCACCAGTGAACCGCCGAACCGAAGCATGGGTGGACAAGGACGAGCGGGCAGCGGCTACAATTGGATACCTTGTGGAGAATAGTCAACTGCAGCTTATCAAAAATGCTACAACGGCCCAGGAAACGTGGAACGTTTTGCGTGAGTATCATGTTAGGCAGTCTTCCGCCAGCAGAGTCGGTCTAGTGAAACGTTTGTGCAGGCTAGAAATGGAAGAAGGCGGCAACGTGGAGGAGCACATGATTTCGATGGATGCGTTGTTCGATAAACTTGCGGAAGTTGGATGTGACATTGCGGAGGAGATGAAATGCAATTTTATCATGGCCAGTCTACCAGAATCGTACGATAGTTTCGTGACAATGATTGAAGGCAGCGACGGAAAGCTTACGGAACGGACGGTGAAAACCAAGGGGGAGTCGCTGAGCACATCTTTACTTGCGCCAATTATTTTCAGTTTGCCACCGGGTATTGAATTGTGCCTCAGTGTGCCCCGAAGTGCCACTGCTTGATGATTCAGATTTTGCTTGGCAACTACCAAGACAACTAACTGTTTGTTTTTATTTTGCAGGTCAAATGCACATGGTAGCTTAGTTTTTAGACCCAAACTCAAGTGTCAAACTTGTGAGTCGGTTTTCTCGATAGGGCGATGGAAGTGCGAGTGAAAAATCCGGGATCAGAATCGCGCTACAATATTCGTTGGTCAGTCGGTTTTCTCGGTAGGGCGATGGAAGTGCGAGTGAAAAATCCGGGATCAGAATCGCGCTACAATATTCGTTGGTCAGTCGGTTTCCACGGTAGGGCGATGGAAGTGCGAGTGAAAAATCCGGGTTCAGAATCGCGCTACAATATTCGTTGGTCAGTCGGTTTTCTCGGTAGAGCCATGCAAGCGCGAGTGTGGAATGCGGAATCAGATTAGCTTGAGAATTTTCGAATGGCAGACAATTTTCAGGTAAGAGTGATAGGGGTGCGAGTGAAAAATCCGGGATCAGAATCGCGCTACAATATTCGTTGGTCAGTCGGTTTTCTCGGTAGGGCGATGGAAGTGCGAGTGAAAAATCCGGGTTCAGAATCGCGCTACAATAATCGTAGATCAGTCGGTTTCCACGGTAGGGCGATGGAAACGCGAGCACGAAATCCGGGATCAGTGGTCATCGTGATCAAATAAATCATAATCGTGATGAAGACCACGACGTGTATTTCCATATAACTAGTGGATCATATCACCTAACAGAGGTGGCTCCTAGATCCACACCTTACCCTACCCTACTAACCACCATTGCTTCCCGTGACAACTGTGGGGATGCTGTGGATTCCACGGTTTCTAGTAGCAACGGTTGTCGAACTAACATTCCTTCCCTTTCCTGATGACCGTAAGGACGTGGCCAGCGCCGTTATTGACTTTAAATAGCTGAACTCTCGAATTGTGCACATTGAGAATGGTTAGCTAGTCCCAAGCTTTCACATTCATTGGCTCTCTGTGCAACTTCGATTGTTCTGGTCAATCACGGAGTAGCAACTACGATGTGTACGGTTATCTTTGCTTTGCTTTGCTTTGCTTTGCCAAACTCAAGTGTCAAACTTGTGCCTCAGAGTGCCTCGGTGTGCCACACAGCGTATAAGACGGTGTGCTTGGCACCTCTTGGCACAATGTTCCAAGCGACTAGCCCCTTGGTGAAAACAAAGCTGTTAAACGAATACTACAAACGTCAGCACAAATCTGGGATTCAGGAGGAGAAGGCAATGAAGGCAGCCGTATCAAGATCAAGTATTACATCCGGTAAGCAGCTTGACAAAAGTGATGACCAGCGTGTTTGCTTTGAATGCGGTAAACCGGGACACATAAAGCGGAATTGCTACATGTACCTCTCTAAGCTGGCGGAGCAGCAAGGAATCGACCGCGCAGATGCTACAGTTGGAGGAAAGGCGAAGATTGCTGAGCAGAAGGTAACCGATCGTCCAGTTTGTTTCTTGGCTGCGGAGAGAAGTCCGACACGTGAATGGATCATTGATTCTGGTGCTTCACATCACTTAACTTCGGATCGATCGTTCTTCACACAGCTGGAAGCTAAATCGGATAATTTGGCGAATGGGAAAGTGTCGCAAATTGAAGGAGTAGGAGAAGGAAACATTACTGGTATCGACGATGTAGGAAATCCTGTTGAAGTAAAGCTTAAGAAGGTTTTGTTTGTTCCTGATCTTAACTGCAACATTATTTCAGTTCAGCGTGTCGTAGAATCAAAAGCACGAGTTGAATTTTGTTCAGGCAAATGTCATGTCAAAAAGGATGGTAGAGCTATTTTAGTAGGAAATGTTATAAATGGAGTGTACTGTATGAAAACCATGAAGTAAACATCGAGGAGGAGTGTGGGAGCATTGCGATGTTTGAACTTGAAAATATGTGCAATGGCAGTAACCCGTTTTTTTTTTTTATTTGAATTTTGTTTGACATCTGCGACTCAATATTTTGTCATTCTGTATAAGGTTTTCTTTCAATAAAGACGCTTTTACGAAGGTTCCAGTGTATTTTACTCTGCTTCCAAAGACGATTCCGACAGTTTCATGGATATTCCAGTAGAATCATGGGTTTTAAAAGCTGGTATAAGGGATTTAAGATGCGTTCCAAAGAGTTTCAAAAATGTTTCAGGTGGTTTCAGAGGCGTTACCGGGGGGTTGCAGGAGTTTCGGGGGATTTCAAGGCCATGCCAGGTAGTTTTAGAGGCGTTCCTGGTCTCAGGAGATTTCAAAGGCGTTTCAGGGAGTTTAAATAGTTTAAACAGTTTTAGGGGTGTTCCAGGAGTTCCATGGGGTTTCGACGCCGTTCCAGGAGATTTCCATCCTAGAGAGTTTTGAAGGGTTATCAGAGGGTTTCGAGGGTGTTTCAGAGGATTCCAGGGAATTTCAATTAGTTTCAGGGGCGTTCCAGGGGTGTTCAAGGAATTCCAGGGGATTTCAAGGCCGTTCTAGAGGTTTGAGAGGCGATTCAGACAATTTCTGGGTAGAATCTCAGGGGATTTTAGAAGCACTCTGAGGGATTTTAGGGGCATTCCAGGAAGTTTAAGTTGGTTTCAGGAGCGGTCCATAGATTTCAAGGATTTTTAGGGAGTTTTAAGGGCACTCCAGGGAACTTCAACAACATTCTAGGGAGTTTCAAGGGGTTCTAGGGGCGCTCCAGGTTGTTCCAGGGGCCGTTTAAGGGGTTTTAAGGGTGTTTTCTGAGGTTTGAGTTGATTTCAGGGGCGTTCCGAAAGTGTTCCAAAACTGTTCTGAAAACCTCCCGAACTCCGTCGAAATTCTCCTGAAACTCCCCTAAAAGCCTTGATTAGTCTTGAAACCCTCTTAAACTCCCATGATATTTGATATTAGATATATGGTGTAGGAATACCAGGAGCAATTCCTGGAAGAACTCCGTGAAGAATTCTTAGTGGAAGTCTTAGTGGTACCACTTCGCAAACGCATTTCCAAAGGAATTATTGGACAAATATACGGAGGAATTTGTGAAGCAGTACATTACAAAGCCTTGCCGCTACGCAGTGGAATATCTTCAGAGAAAATTCCTTGAGAAGTTTTAATAAGTACTGGAGTAAGTATTAAAAAGATTCCAAAAAAATCTCTGAATCATAGTTAATAAAAAAGCCTATCTAGTAAACCCGGGTAGAGGTGAATTACTGACGATCAAAACGTGATATTGGTTTGATTGATATAAGAGATAAAAGATCTGAAAATAATATCTGAAAAATGTTCCTGGAACATCTGAACAATATCAATATTTGATATTTCAAGATCAAACGAATAGCTCGCTGCTATTGGTTAGATCTTACAAGATCTAAATATGATCTGATGATGATGTTCCAGGAGTAAATTTCAGATATTATTTTTAGATCTTTTATCTCTTATGTCAATCAAACCAATATCACATTTTGATCTCAATATATAAATATGCCATTATTGAGCTCTTTTCCTCTATCCGGGAAAGCCCTTGAAAATGTTATATTTTTTGTGAAAAGATCGTTGAAGGATTCACTGGAAGAGTCCTGTAGCAATTTACATTAATTATCCATGACATTACAAATTCTCATATTTTCTTTCCCATATCGTTTCAGTCCGGCGTGGCCGCCATCTTCGGTCCGAATTCACCCAAGTCGGCCGTTCACGTGAACAGCATCTGCGACGTCAAGGAGATGCCCCACATCGAAACCCGCTGGGACGCCCACACCCGTCTACCAACCATCAACATCCATCCGCATCCGACCATCCTGGGTCGGGTCTTCCTCGATCTGGTGGTGGCGTTCGAATGGAAGGACTTCACCATCATCTACGAGTCGGGACCGTGGTTGCCCGGACTGGCCGAACTGTTGAAAATGTACGACCCCAAAGGTTATACCGTGACTGTTCGCCAACTGGATCTGAAGCTGAACGGGAACTTCCGACCGGTGCTTCGGCGGGTGAAGATGTCCGACGACAAGCACATCATTCTGGCGTGCTCGATCGAGTCCATGCCGGAGGTTTTGAAGCAAGCCCAGCAGGTCGGGTTGATGACCGATCATCACCAGATCATCATCACTTCACTGGACTTGCACACGATCGAACTGGAGCCGTATCAGTACAGTGGGACGAACATCACCGGAATCCGGATGGTGGATCCGGAGGAGGAGAAGATCCACCAGGTTACGGAGTTCTTGAACGCATCGCAGATATCGAAGACGTTGGAGCTGAAGGAGGGTCTGAATCCGGCAACGATGCGCGTCGAAACGGCACTGATGTACGATGCGGTTCTGGTGTTTGCCGAGGCGCTGCGACATCTGATCGGGATCGATCCTCCGCATCTGCTGGAGACGATGTCGCTGAAGTGCGACGATGACGACACGTGGCACAGTGGGTTGAGTATCATCAACTACATGAAGTCGTCGACGATCCATGGGTTGACGAGGGGTGTGCGATTCGATCACGAGGGTCATCGATCGGACTTTTTGTTGGATATTGTGGAACTGGGGCCGGCGGGACTGGAGAAGGTGGGGGTTTGGAACTCGACAGAAGGACTGAACTTCACGCGGAAGAAAGAGCAGACGGCGCTGGCATTCGACGATGGAACTCTTCAGAATCGGACATTCATTGTGCTGACGGCCATTTCGCCACCGTACGGGATGTTGAAGGATTCGCCGACTCGGCTGAGCGGTAACGATCGCTTCGAGGGGTTTGGAATCGATCTGATTCATGAGCTGTCGCTGATGTTGGGCTTCAACTACACATTCGTCCTGCAGGAGGATGGAGTCTACGGCTCGTTGAACCGTGAAACGGGCAAGTGGAATGGAATGGTGCAGGAACTTCTGGAGTGGCGAGCGGATTTGGCCATTACAGATCTGACCATTACGTCGGATCGCGAGAGCGCCGTAGATTTCACGATGCCTTTCATGAACCTCGGAATTTCGATTCTGTACCGGAAGCCTACGAAGGAACCCCCGTCGCTGTTTTCTTTCATGTCTCCGTTTTCGAAACAGGTCTGGTTGTATTTGGGTGGAGCCTACATGATGGTGTCGATGTCGCTGTTCATCCTGGGTCGCCTCTCGCCAAAGGAATGGGATAATCCTTATCCGTGTATTGAGGAACCGGAGGAGTTGGAGAATCAGTTCAGTTTCAGCAATTCGATGTGGTTCACGATCGGTGCCCTGCTGCAGCAAGGTTCGGAAATTGCTCCCAAGTAAGTCCTGGTTGTGGTTTGTCACAGAGTACAGTCTTCAAAGGTGATCTTTTCTTCCCCTAGAGCTTCTTCAACCCGTGCCGTGGCGTCAATCTGGTGGTTCTTCACACTCATCATGGTTTCGTCCTACACTGCTAACTTGGCTGCTTTCCTCACGGTCGAACAGATCCACTCGCCTATCAGCAATGCGGAGGACTTGGCAGCTGCCAGCGGGACAATCAAGTACGGCGCCAAGCGGGACGGTAGTACGTTCAGTTTCTTCAAGGATGCCGAGTACAAGACGTATCAGAAGATGTACCAGTACATGACGGAAAATCCAGATCTGCTGACTTCCTCGAATCCGGAGGGGCTGAACCGGGTCAAGACGGAGAACTACGCCTTCCTGATGGAGTCGACGTCGATCGAGTACATCATTGAACGGGAGTGTGACGTGACGCAGATCGGCGGTTTGCTGGACGACAAGGGATACGGCATTGCGATGCGGAAGAGTAAGTTGAGAGTCGAGGAGGCACAATTGGGTTCTATTAGTTCTTATCCGTCATTCCAGACTCTCCGTATCGTAGCGCCCTCAGCGAGGCAGTTCTGCGGCTGCAGGAACAAGGCGTTCTAACATCTCTGAAGCGCAAATGGTGGAAGGAGAAGCGAGGCGGTGGTGCTTGCTCGGTAAGTGTTACGCGTTCCCGGTCTCTGAGGCATTGGATCTCTATCCAAACAATGATAACCGACTACTCGATAGAATGCTATGGAGGAGAGCGGTGCCCTTGCGCTGGAAGTTGCCAACGTGGGAGGCGTGTTCGTTCTGCTGATCGTGGGTTGCGTCGTCGCTCTGTTCATAAGCTTCTGCGAGATGCTGTGCGACGTTCACAGCCGGTCTCGGGAGCTGAAGGTTCGATTACTGATGTTACCGTTGCGTTACCGTTGTGTTCTCCATCGACCCATAGAATAGAGTTTACATCTAGGATGGCCGTGCTTTTTATAGTCCCCCGTGCACAAACTTTGGCCCCGCCTACTCCGATCTGTTCAATAAAAAAAAGCGCGTGTAGATTATAAAGCTTCGGATCCCTAGCGAATTGGACATTTCTGCAACCCCTGGACCCTACCGGGCTTTGTTCGTAGTTCATAGAAAGCCCCGTTGACCCCGACCTGTTCTGTATTCGCCTCTTCCTCTTTCTCCAAAACCTAATTGATGTCCCTGAATGAGTCGCACACTAACTGCACGCTAACCCTGTCCCCAACCTACATCTCTTACAGCAAGGTTCCGCAGACGATGGTGCCGAAGAACTGGGCATGGACAACGTCGGTGGTGTCTTCTTCGTTCTCTGCGTCGGTTGTTCCGTAGCTGTGGTCATCGGCTGCTGCGACCTGCTGTGCGAAATTTCCAAGCTCGCCCGACAACACAAGGTGAGAGAATGAGGTAATGTACGTTATTAACACTGCGCCCACTAAAGACCATTTTTTCACTAAATACCTTGAGTTGTTGAAACAATTTGCAACTAACCTTAGACATCATGTCGTGGATAACCTTCATGCTCTTTCGGCTTTTTTGATTGTGATTTTAAAGAAGATTTGTTGACGAAATCGGTAAGTGTAACTCAACAACTGCAGAGTCCATCGCAAATATTCTTGCGGAAAATTGAAATCTTCCATAGCGAAGTTCACGAATTTCTCACAAGTGTTCATTGAAAACTTGTTACCTATCTTTATTTCTTTCGCACCTCGATTGAACTTTACAGGTAAACAACTTTTCCGCTGGATTCTGCAGAAGGCCACCATATTCGATTGAACCAAAACTTTAACAACACTTCCCCCTTTTCTATTCCTCTTCCGCTAGGTCTCCTTCCGCGAGGAGCTGATGACCGAGCTACGGTTCGTGGCCAAATGTTCCGGTAACACGAAACCCGTTCGCCATCGGAAGAGCTCGTCCGGGTCGCGTAACTCGCTCGAGTCGGGTCTATCGGAGCAACAGTCAGCCGATGGGTCCAAAATGGACCTTTCGGGACCCGTAGGGGTTGGGGGTTCCGGTGGCGCGGGTGCTCCACAGGCCAGTGGCAACGGAAAGTCTGCACTCAACGTGCAGCTTAAATCGAACGGTCGCAAAATGACAATGGACGATTGAACGATTATGTGGGCGTGGCAAACAAAGATCGTATAAATACTGCGTGATTTAGTTTGAATAGCGCAGAAATAGATGATTTATTTGGTACTAACGTTGAAGATTTTCGGTGCGACACCTAATTGTTTTATTTAGTGTGAAAATCATATGATGATTCAATAAAAGTGCTTGTTATTCTCATTGAAAGCTGTTGAACTTCTTCATCCTACAATCCATTTACATATATTACAAAGTCGTGCACGCTGGCCTAATTAGAGATTCGAACTGGTAAATTCGACTGAAATTCTCACGCAGTTCTGGCACCGTCCATCGTTTCTTTGATCAGTCTGGTCAGCGTCCCAGGAAACCCGTTTTCGTCCATGATTTCCCATAGCTCTGTGTGGTCTATACTGTCGTATGCCGCTTTGAGGTCGATGAACAGGTGATGCGTTGGGACCTGATATTCGCGGCATTTCTGTTAGATTTTTCACGTGATCCGTTGTCGACCGATCGTCAATGTAGCCAGCTTGATAACATCCCACGAACTCCTTCGATCTTAAAACACCTCTTTTCGTTTCACTTTTCTGGTAGCTGCCAAGTTTTCTGGGCCCATCTTGATGAGTTCAGCTGTGTTACCATCCTTAGAAGCCCTTTGTTGGTTTCGAGCAGGTAAATGGCATCTTCAACTTCCCTCAGCATGGGAGTTGGATCAGTTCCTCTGCTGCACTGACGAAGTCGTTTCCTCCATTTCCCATCTCCCTTGCATACGATTTTATCGCCATTCATGTGTACTTCGGAACTCATCCCTTACGGAATTACCCTTTTAAATTTCGGCTTACTTACTGTAGTAATAGAGACAGAGAAGAGAATGATTGAAGCGAAAAATATGCGCCTTCTGATTGGCCGACTCAGTGGAAAGCTAGAATGAACAACAAAAGCGAACATACAAAAAGAGCTGCGCATCGTGGATTCAATTCAGTTGATAGACTATAGTGGATACGAACGGACGCACCAAAAGGCAACAGCAATGGCATTTGCAGTACACAGCAGTCCACCACAGAGAGGTTTTAAAGAGTTCCGCTCGCTGCTCACCACGTCTCCTTGTACCGGTTGGATGACTCTCGAGAACCATTTTAGTCGGGTTACTATCCGACATCCTGCTGACGTAACCCGCCCACCGTAGCCTCCCGATTATCGCGGTGTGGTTCTCTCAGCAGCTGATGCAGCTCGTGGTTCATTCGCCTTCTCCAAGTCCCGTCTTCCATCTGCACTCCGCCGTAGATGGTACGCAATACCTTCCGTTCGAAAACTCCAAGGACGCGCTAGTCCTCTGCATGTAGAGTTCATGCTTCGTTCCCATAGAGGACTACTGGTCTAATCAGCGTTTTGTAGATAGTAAACTTCGTGTTACAGCGAACTTTATTCGATCGGAGAGTCCTGCGGAGTCCAAAGTAAGCTCGATTTCCTGCGCTCGATGCGTCTCTGCAATTCTCTGCTGGTGTCGTTGTCGGCGGTCACCAATGAGCCCAAGTACACGAATTCTTCAACTGCCTCGATTTCATCACCGTCGATAGAAGTTCGAGGTGGCGGCCGCGGTGATTCCTCCCTGGAGCCCTTTACCATCATGGATTGCGTCTTCGACACATTAATGACTAATCCGATTCGCCTGGCTTCACTCTTTAGTCGGATGTACGCTAGGATGTACGTTTTCGCCATCGTCTGTCTCAAATTTGCGAGCTATAATATTAATAATATCAAGCGAAACCAAGCAGCTGAACGGACTTCGTGAAAATCGTACCACTCGTGTTAATCCCCGCTCTCCTTATTACACCCTCTAACGCAATGTTGAACAGCAAGCACGAAAGACCATCACCTCGCCGTAACCTTCTGCGGGATTCGAAGGGACTCGAGAGTTTCCCTGATACTCGAACTACGCATATCACTCGATCCATCGTCGCCTTGATCAATCGTATCAGTTTATCCGGGAATCCGTATTCGTGCATAATCTGCCATAGCTGTTCTCGATCGATTGTATCATACGCCGATTTGAAATCGATGAACAAGTGATGTGTGGGCACGTTGTATTCGCGGCATTTCTGCAGCACCTGGCGGATGGCGAACATCTGGTCCATTGTAGCGCGTTCACCCATAAATCCAGCCTGATATTGCCCCACGAACTCTCTTGCAATCGGTGATAGACGGCGGCATAAAATTTGAGAGAGTACCTTGTAGGCAGCCCTCAGTAGTCCAACTTGTCGCCTTTTTTGTAGATGGGACACACTAGTAATCCTACATTATAGAGATCTGCGGAGGCGGCCATTGTAAGCCAATCGTGCAGAGAGAACTGTCAAAGTGTGAGCCAAATGAACATGCTGATCGTTCGTAGAAAGGCGTCGTTTGAACGGTATTGCAGTCCTCACTAAATAAATTATAATTATTTATTTTTAATATCGAGAAATTGGCGGTATATGTAAGTTTAATAAAAAGATAAAATTTAATTAATTCTGCTTTCAAAAGCTCATGCTTATTACGAAACTTTTGTTGCTGCACTTCTCGAAGAAAAATCATTGCTGCTTCTTGCTTCACTTCTGCCGATATGATTAGCGTAACACTTTGCAATAAATTTCAGATTTCTTCGATTGCTTTGCTATTTTTCTCAAAATTTCGAAAAAAATATTCTACCATAATTAGAAAATGTAAACAAAACAACTTGAACCACAACGAAGTCACGCACAAAGTTTGAACATCTAACATTGAAGCAAGTGTTGGCTGTCGATGTAAACAAAACGAACAGCGTTGCCGAATCGACATATGTAACTTCCGCTCATCTCTATGTAGAGGATTTCTAGGACACACGATACCTTCAATCCATTCCTCCAATAATACTTCCTCCTCCCAAATCTTGGTAATGACCCGGTGTAGTGCTCTCACCAGTGCTTCCCCACCGTATTTTTGTAACTCGCTTGGTAGTTGATCTGCTCCAGCGGCTTTGTTATTTTTAAACCGGCCAACCTCCTCCTCAATCTCTTGGAGGTCAGGGGTCAGAAGTCTTTCATCCTGTGCACATACTCCTAGATCTTCGGCATCTCGGCACATGTCGGCTTGTGGCACAAAGCCTCTGCGCGAGCGGTTCAACTTCTCGTAGAACTTTCGTGTGTTTTTAGCGCGGTACAGCTCTTCCATCGCTTCGCGATCTCGTTCTTCCTGCTGGCGCTTCTTCATCCGGAAGACTGAGTTCTGCCTGTTCCGCGCCTGTTTGTAACGTGCCTCATTCGCTCTCGTACGGTGTTGCAGCATTCTCACCCATGCTGCATTCTTCTCGTTTTATAACTGTTCACATTCGCCGTCGTACCAGTCGTTTCTGTGATTCGGAGTCGCGAAGCCTAGTGCTGTAGCCGAGGTACTACCTTTGGTGGATCGGCTGTACCTCCAGCCATCTTCAAGTGTAGCTGCGCCAAGCTGCTCTTCCGTTGGTAGGGCCACTGCTAGCTGCGGCGCGTAGTCTTGAGCCACTTCCACGTTACGCAGCTGCTCGATGTTGAGCCGCGGCGTTCGACTTCGACGAATGGTGATAACTGTCGAAAGTTTTGAGCGCATGCATACAGCGACTAAGTAGAGTGATCCGAATCTATATTCGCACTGCGGTATGTGCAGACATTGGTTACATCCGAGAAGAATTTATCGGCGATTAGAACGTGGTCGATTTAGTTTTCTGTTTGATGGTCGGGTAATCTCCAGGTGACTTTGTAGATATCTTTGAGGGGGAAGCAGGTGCTTCGGACTACCAAAGTTTACGACTGCAAAGTTTATGCATCGCTGGCCGTTATCTCTCGATACGGCGTGCAGGCTGTTTCGCCCGATTTCCTCCCTTGCTACCTGCGCGTTCATGTCGCCGACAACGATTTTCACGTCACGCGGCGAGCAACCATCGTATGTTTGCTCTAACTGCGCGTAGAACGCTTCTTTCTCGTCATCGGGTCTCCCTTCGTGTGGGCAGTGGACGTTGATGATGCTGTAGTTGAAGAAACGGCCCTTAACTCTCAACATGCACATCCTTGCGTTGATCGGCTGCCACCCGATCACACGTTGTCGCATCTTGCCCAACACTATAAATCCTGTTCCCAGTTCATTGGTGGTGCCACAGCTTTGGTAGAAGGTAGCCGCTCGATGCCCGCTTTTCCACACTTTCTGTCCAGTCCAACAAAGTTCCTGCAACGCCACGATGTCGAAGTTGCGGGGATATAGTTCGTGTTGGAATACTCAGCGCAGTGAACCCGGAGCATAGACCGACCGGATAATAACCGCCGCGGGAGTTGTGATACTGCGAAGAAAGTAACTTTCACGGGATACGGTTTCACATGTCTATATTCAATGGATCACTAAAATAACTAAAACGGCCGCTATGAAATGAGCAGATAGCGCCACCGTAGCCGTGTGTTTGACGTAACACGACTGCTGTCACTGTGTTACCGTCCATATACGGAGGCGCTTTTGTTTTGATGCGGTGAGTAGCGGAAAAGTCGGCTTCAATGATCCATTATGTACAAGTACGGACTACAGAGTAACAACAATCATTCATAGTCATGGCACCCATCAGCTATTATGCCTCGTCAGCTGTTACACTAATACATATACATACACTCTTACAAGGGGGTAATACAATTCTTATTTATTATACATTACACCAGGGGGCTGCCACTACTGAATTCCAATAGTTCGTCGTAGATTATCCTGCCACATCCTGCGAAACCTAGTGACTTGCAATTCCATGTTCCAAGTTTCCAATCGTAGTCCTTAATTCGTCGTGTGGGTCTTTGCCGATTGTATCGAGTCGTATTTTCTCCTATGTTATTCGCAATGGGGATTTTTTACGGGTGGCTTATTGGGCCTACGCCAACACTCCTAACTCGCCGGAGGGCCATCGTGCCAGTTCTGTTTAACGTCCCAACCAACACTAGGACGACCACACTGATGGGGCTACCACCTTGGATCTAGCTGGGCGTGGTGCAGCGTTTCTTACTCAGCCGCTGGATGCCAGAACAAACGCTGTTTGAGTCTCCTTGGTGAACAGACTCTCGGGTCGTACCTCCTCAATCTAGCTGAAGTCAGAAGGACAACAGTGCCCAGACTGCACTACCAGCTAAGCACACAACTCTTAGCTGGCGGTCTTTGTCATCGCTTGAGCCGTGGAAGCATGAGGTAGGAACTTGTGATGACCAGAGCTATGTTGGACGCTCTCCTAATCGACTCACCGTTTTGCAATCCCAAGCTTTTAGGCTAGGTATCTTATTTGAAAAAAATAATTATGATTGATATGCTCCAAACTTGGTATCAAAATCTACCTTACAAGCTTAACTGGAAAGCCATATGTACATGAAAACATCATAACATTAACCATCTTGTTTTGACAGATATAAAAAATAATACATATATATGTCGAAAATAATTTTTAGTGCCGTAAATTGGCACAATTTAAAACCGCGTTAATTCAAAAATCCGCTGAAAAAAAACCCTCGTAAATGAAAACCGCGTAAAAAAACTAGACTGTACGAGCTACTTTGAAAAATGACTTATGGCCAGCTAGATTCACCAAACACCCCTTAGTGCGACAAATGGTGTAACAACCATTTTGTATGAGCCGTAGTGTATGCTATTTTGTTGCATCCGTTATCAATCCCGCCATTCGCCTTTGCATAGGCACGATATATACCATTAGCGTTACTTAGCACATGTGCCCTTTCCCTGAAGCTATGCGTGAAACATTATGTATCGCTGAAGTTTTGTAACACTTCAGCGTTACAAAATGTTTCACGCATAACTTCAGGCGTATAGAGCAACTCATTTCGGTTGCATTATGAACCATTGACCAATCCAAATTCCTGTGTGGTAGTGGTTTGTGTTCAGATTTCCCGTGTTGGTGTTAATCTATCTTTTTGTAAACATCTTTTGTTCTCACCTAGGGTCTTGTACCATTTGGGCAGGTGTACCTATTTTGGGCACTTGCCGCTATAACTAAGTAAATTTCAAACCGATGTATTTGAAATTTTGTCCAGATTTATGCACGTACAGTATCTAACTCTGTACAAAAATTCAAATCGATCGGTTTGAAATTGACTTATTATAGCGACAAGTGCCCAAAATAGGTACACATGCCCAAATGGTACAATACCCTATATGGATAGGCTTACAGTTACAGTAGGTTTCGTGAGACTTTTTTTGGACAACTCAATAATGCAATTGTTTGATTGACACCATATGCAACTCGTTACATAAATGAATTTTACTAGCATCGTAATAATTTACATGTAGGTATGTATGCTTTATTATACTTTTCATAGACTTTTAGCTCATGTATACAATTTCAATATTCCTAAAACACAGTATCGTTCCCCACTGCTCTCCTAGACTCAACCGTCATCTTCCTCCTCCGCTTCACCCTCAACCGGCGCCGGCAGTGTAGAATTGTAATGCTCCCCCAGTCGGTACATGTGTCGATGATAGGTCAGCACCAGCTTCCGACTGGGATTTTCTCCTTCCCCATGCACGGGCGATGTTCCGCTCGCCTGAATAATCTCGATAGGGCACTTCAATCGACTGGACAGGGCTTTGACCTCGATCTCTCCGCCCCACGATTTGGTGTTTCGAACCTGATGGCAGTACTTGCGGAACTCCTCTTCGCTGAGGATGTCTCCGGTGTCCGGATTAGTCATGTAGAAAATTATGCTATCCTTGTTATCCTCGATGTAATCGGCGGTCATCTGCCGGAGGTCAGCCGTGTCGTACTCGTGCACTCCTATCCGGGCCAGTTGATGTTTCACCGCATTGTACAAGCAATCCCCATCTGCCGGAACCGGAAAGCTCACCAATCCTCGTTTCGTAAGTAGCTCGGCAATCTTTCGGTCTTCTAATATTCGTGGGGAGTTCTTGTTCAACGCCTCTTCCGCCTTTATCAGCGCTTCCCGTTCTTTGTCTTCCTGAGATTTCTTCTCACGCCTTCTTTGTGCCTTGGAAATCTTCGGTTGCTTGACTGCTTCATTCTCATCGTTGACTTCCGGTTCCTCAGCTTCCGCCACGGTTTCAGCATTCTCACTAATCTTCAAAGAATTCAACTTATTCAACTCCTCAGCATGCCGGCTCTCCAGATCCGCTTCCATCCGAGCGATCTCGTCCTGCTGTTCCTTTTTCTTCTTCTTGTCCACCTTGGCCTTCTTGAGGGCCTGTATCTTCGAATGGAGGTCCTTCTTTTCGCGGCGGTGCCGAGTGAGCATCGTTTCTTCATCCTCGCCGCTCACCACTGTTGGAAGGTCCGGCTCCGGAAGGACGTCGCCCATGATTGCTGGTGGGGTGGATTTCAACTAGCAAAGGATTTGTTCAAGTCGCGTGAGTGTTTGGTACGGAAATATAAGCTACTTACCTTTCCAAAAGCAGGATTTTTTCTGACACATTCGGCGATTTTGGTTGTTTTCGCAAAATTTAATGATGGACGATGGACGTGATTGAAGAATCGCCAGTCGGTGTCCACAATGAGTTCCACATTTAAGAACCTTCACGCTAAGGTCAGTCTATCCAAATATGCGTATACCCGAGGGTATACCATTTGGGTATACCCATCGAATGGGTCGTTTCTACTTGGATTTTAAAACTCCCATAAATTTCATAACGCTTCTGGAGATGCCCTAACAGCGTCCATCATCGATCAACCCTTCCGGAAGCGGAACTGGTTATCCGAGAGCCAAGCCGAGAGTCCAGAGTCATCTGGTCATCTCGGGCTTGGGCAGAGAAGAGAAGGGCATCTCAGTACAAACCGACCACACGAAAAGTGATTTAAAATTTTAAGAGCTATTTGCAGTTCAGAAGGAATTTTTTGGCCTATCTTGCCTGAATCGCCCAAGAAACCGTTTTTCAACCATCGCCAAGGGGTTGGAAACTCTGACACCTTGAATTGTTTCGAACGGTGTTCTTGAGTGTTTTTGGGTGTTTCTGTGTGCTAGACAGCAACTTTGACATCTCCTCAAGACGTCAAATTTGTTGATCTTTTCCAATATTTCTGGCAGCACGTCTGGATTGTTTTGTTTTTGAGAATCCATCAGTGAGATCTAAAAAAAATTTAGAGCTTCTTAAATTGGAAATTATTGCGGTTTATAAGCGATTGACGGGACAAGCGACCATACACGTTCGGCTCCCTGTTCTGCTCCTACTACGCGAATTCCTTCGCTACCTATTTCAGACAGTTGAGATGAAACTGGGATTTTCCCGGGCTGTGAGCGAAAATGTTAGGCGAAGGATTGCACAGTGGCGTGACAATTACATAAGGAAAGAATTATTATTATTATTGGCTCTTTATTATGGGGATTTTCAGCCCGAGGCTGGTTCATCCCCGAAAAGGAAAGAATCCAATTTAAATGATTCGATGTGTTCTGATTTCTCCATATCCGTATTCAGAACAGAAGGCTCAGATCGGTACCAGCGTCGCAATGGTCGGAAGGAGTTCAATAATCGTTGGTCACAGCAACGTATGGCGGAGGCCATCGTTAACGTAATATAAAATCTACGGTGACTGGATGTGGCGGAAGTGGTAACGGTGAAGCAATACACTAAATAAGAAACTAAACAAAAACCTGAAACGCAATGATGCAGGTACGGCGTCCGATTTCCACCGGAACAAACCACGAAATATAGTCAATACTTCCGGAGAACCGTCGCGAGACTTGCCTGGTAAGGATAGCTCTAGAAAGTGGTACTACACGTCCGATTGGATCCAGTAAATATAATTGACGACAGACAAACGTCGGAGAGTCGAAGAGCGGTTGATCAGGTGTGATAAATCTTACGCACCATACAAAAGTTTTAGGTTCTCATACAAAAAATCTTACAAGGGGGGGAGGGGGTGTCGAAAAATCGCTAAAATTCCCTTACGTAATTAATGGACAGCCCCTAACCTTTCAGGACGCGCACCATCGGCGAGCGATGTTTTTTTGTAGTGTTGTCTTTTTACAACAGCGCGCGTCCTGAAGGATTAAACCAAGGATTAAACAACTTTCTAACGATGTCGCCGAAGCTGAGGGTCTGGTAGTCTATCTCCTTCGTTTCGGCTTTGGGTGGGTGTGTTGTGGTGGCGGAAAAGTAGCACCGTGCTGTCACTGATGGCGGTTGACTAGACCAGTGAGAGTTCCAATGCGGAGAAGGGCTTTTGCGTTTGTCTCCTTCGGTTCTACTTTCTTCAACTTCCGGTTGTTCTGTAAAAGAGTCATCACCGTGAGAACCACCTTCAACTTGTCAAGCAATCCGTTCCACACTGAACAGGATGTTGTCCACCGAATGGTGAAAACGTACCTGCATGGGCTTCCACTGCTGCCTGCACTCGGTACGGCGTTTCTTGGATGGCGGTAGATGAACTAGGGAGGTGGGATCGGCGAGGTTCTCAGGCATTTCAAGTAGTGGGACGAGATTACTCTCGGTCAGTCTTGTTTACTGCTGGTGTAATTAATCGGCAGTGACGAAATCGTTCGGAAGGTGGTTCATGGCCAGGAGAAGGAGGCGCCAGATGGCGAACAACCGATGTTGAGATGCTTCCATCATGGCTTCCATAGACTAATTCCACTAATGTTACTGTTAACGGGTGACTTCCGGGACTGTTTCGGGACCTATCGTCAGTAGGGTTGGTAGAGGAGGTTTTGTGGTCCATTCCGCCGTTCCGTCCCGATGATAGAGCGCGGAGGATGATAGGAAGAGTAGAACTCGTCGGACCGCTCACAGCCTTTTCGATTGACACAGGTTAGCGAATCTGAAAATGCAAACATAAACATCGGCAGACCAGTGGAGCCAGTAAAATAAAATATAATCATGGTCCTACAAATGTAAGGTGTCGAAATCTGGACGAACATTTGAAAAGGGCCTATCTGCTTTGCGTAAACAAACATGTTTTTGTCTCTGTAGGGCCCATCTGCATCCACCCACGCACGTCAACACCCTTATCAGAAAGAGTGTTCTTCAAGCTATCTGTTAAGTGTGTTGATGTGCGTGGGTGGATGCAGATGGGCCCTACAGAGACAAAAACATGTTTGTTTACAAAAAGCAGATAGGCCCTTTTCAAATGTTCGTCCAGAAATGGTGTCAAAAGGTGTTTCAGGTGTATGAAATGGGTGTTTCCCACAAGGTGTCAGAGTTTCCAACCCCTTGGTCGCCCCCCTCGGGACTATCACACTTTTTATGATACGCCTAAAAAGTGTGATAAAAGTGTACATTTGCCTCGGATCGTCTCGACGTCTTCGGGGCACTTATTCCTCCATTTACAACACTGGGAATAAAATCTTCATTCCTTCTATGTGTCCGGGACATGGATTTTTGCAATGGGGGTAAACAAATGATTTCCATTAGTGCGACTCATACTTTTGATGAGACACCATACAGCAGCGACTCATACAATTTAGAGCACATACTATTCATGTTGATTCATGTGCTAATTTGCCTACTCAAGCGGGTATTGGTTGCATCTCGGGTTGCATATACTTTGGATGTGGTTTGGCACATGGATATTCTCAATTTAGTTGAAAATCGGAGTTTTCGACTAGCGAAGTTGGATTTTTCTAAAAATCCATGCGTCGGACCTTACTTCGGAAGTGGTGCGCTGTATAGTAAACCTGGTCCGCTATACACTCAGAAATAAATCAAAACTAAATAGTTTAAATCCCACACTAAAATGCTATTCGCCTGGTTGACCCCAAGCTCCGTTTATATGCAAGCTATACCGGCCTAGTATAACTTTGAAATATTGGTTATCTAGTATAAATGGGATATATTGAGGATTGTATAACCTGGATTTATCGTAAAAAATGTTTAGATTTGAAGGATTTCGATTGTGTCCGTTTTGAAAAACAAAGAGAAAAATAAAAGAAAATCAAAACATTTGTATTTCATATCGTTTTCAATAAAAAACATGTTCTACAATCTTATTTTTGGCAGAAGTGGCTAAAAATTAACTTCTGCAGGAACGACAGACATCTGCCTTCACTTCTATGCTTCACTTCCACTGATTTTCTGGTCCTGGTAATGTGTATGAGCCTCTTGTCAAACTTCCTCCGGGTCGGATTCATCTCATTGTCCGGGGAAACGGTGTGATCTCGAGCGGTGGTAAACTGTGGTCCCTGCAAGATTGCAAATCGTTGTAAACATGATCTGATGTCTAGTTCTGGACCAATTTACATTGAAAATCAATACATACGTTGTTTCGTCGATGGTTTCTGACGGAGTCCAACGGAAATCTGGATGAAAAGAAATGCTTCTTGAAATGTTGATTCGCTGCTGGAAACGATGAAAACAGGTCCGCGCACAATTCTAAATCACTTTTGCGTTTGATATAAAATTTAGCAAAGAACGTGGCGCAAGGCGTGGAGCTAACAACGACTGAAGCTAACGAACAAAGATTATGTTTGTTTTATTTGGAAACAGTATAACTTTCTAAGCTTCAATAGTATACTTACAATACTGAGCTAAGTGTAAATGTATAAAATGTCGGAAAAGATTATAATTTAAACTTTCTTTGATTTGGAATGTTTCTGAGTGTACAGCGCACCACTTCCTAAGCTAGGTCCGACGCACGGATTTGGAGAAAAACCCAACTTCGCTAGTCGAAAATGACGGGTTTCAACTGCACGGAGAATATTTGCCATTAAGTATGAGGCAATTTTCCTGAGTGAAGGAATAAGTCACCGAAGAACTTAATTCGATCCGACGTATCCCTGCACGGAGAAACAAAAGTACCCAAAAATGAGTTCAATCCACCCAACTTCGAGGTTGCGTGCGGGAAGCCAATTTCGAGTTGATGTTGAGGTAGGTGTTTGCATTTAGGCGTATTCGGCCAAAGTACCAATAGAGTTAAGAAACTATAGAGGACGAATGTCGCTGCTGTTCTCTTTGTTCTCGTTCGGAAACATGTCGGGTATCTATCTGTCAAACTGCATACTTTTTCGCTTTGACACTTATATGCCTATCTCCGCCAGCAAGAGATGTTTCGGCAGCGACGCCAGCGACATTCGTCCTCTATGGTTTATTAACTCTATTAAAGTACCTGAAGTCGAAGTTTTTTTTACTCAACCGTCAGTTAAATTTACTCAACTTTCGGTTCTATGTCACTTACTCACTTTTGGCTTCCCGCATCGAACTCTCAAAGTTGGGTTGTTTTGCTATTCATTCTTTGACAACAACAAAGAGAGCGAATAAAAGAGGATGCTAAAAAGAACTCAAAAGTGAGTGCAAAAATACTCAAATTTGGGTTTTCTTGTTTTTCAGTGTGCGCTGTAATCACACTTTGAAGGTTTGTACAAACTATTGTGTCCAAGATTGTGTCAGTCCAATTTGGGGTGCAGTCAGCAATAAAGATTACGGTTCAAATTTTGAGTAGTGTGAAATTAGCGTGTTCCACGACAACTCATGTTCCACAGAATGCACCCATGCACAACAGTTTGTAAACAAAACGCTGTCAAAAAAGTGCAACCGATCACCGGTAACGATGCAATTTTTTGCATCGTTACCGTTCGGTTGTGTTGGTGTCGCCGACGGCACCGAACGGCAAAAAGAAAGCGGAGGAAAATGCAAAACAACCCACCCCTCTCTCCGCTGAGCCATCCGTCGTGATGGTCAGTAGCTTTGAAGTGAGCACAGCAGCTGCAAACGTGGTGCGGTCAGCGGAAAAGAAAGAACGAACAAAGCAAAAACCGCGCAAGAAAATAATAATCGTCCTTTCGTGCGCTTCGTCTTGCATTTCTCCTCATTTCGTTCGCAATCGCTCGAGCGGACGGTCGCCAAAAGAAAAACGCTCTCGTCGTCTTGTGCCGGTCGGTCGGTCGTGACTCAAAACGCGTGCGGCGCATTTACCTCCTAGTAGCCGCGAGGAAGAAGATTTCTTGTGCTTGTGCGATTTTTTCGGGAAGACGTGATTGACGGACGATTCCGGGTCGAGTGTGAAGAAATTTAATGTGCTAATATACTACTCCATGGACTGTTGTGCTCTTCATTTGACTGTTTGTGAATACTGAATCGGACTGCTGTTTGTTCAAGTGCCGGAAGGTTGATTCGTTGGCGACGTAGCAGATTTTCCAACGAGGTAAGTGTTTTCCTCTGAGGGAATGAGTGGAAACATCGTGGAAAATTTTGCTGGGGGTTTTCCTCGGGTGAACATAACCTCAAACGACGGAGTTTGATTGGTCGGAAAAGGGGGAAATTGGATTAGGGATTAAAATAGTGTCGTCATCGGAGGAAGCAGGTTGCCTTTTGTTTGGACGGGCGCTCTGATTGAATATTGAATTTTATTTTTGTTATCAAAAAATCAACCCAACTAGGTCATGCTTCGTAATCATAGGTAATCACACAGCTTAGAACATTTTCTAATGAAATGTAAATTCTAAATTGCATCAGCTTCCTTCTCCAGTGACCGTGTGGGTCGGTTCCCACGCAGGAGATACAAAAATAGGTGTCCTTTACTGCCTTTCGTTCCGATTGGAGATGCCTGAATTCCAATTTTTATGTGCGTCATTCTGCGTTTGTCTGAATCCCGTCTGCTGGTGGTGACGTCGAATGCAATGGCTGCAATTGCATTGCAACTGCCATTGCCAGCATTGGGAGAAACCAATTATTACGCACACCTCATACCTCCGCCCAGAGAGTGGTAAGACATCACAATATCAGATGCAACAATGTTTCACTTGAAAGGATGGAATGAGCATGATCGACACCTTGTTTTATCAGCTGTGTCAATAAACTGTTGGATGTTCGTGGTCGATTCAACAGATTGTACTCGGTAAGATGATAATCAAAAGCGGAATGTGATGATAGTGGGCTGTAGCATTGCTGCCTGTCAATATTCTATTAATATTCTCGAATACACCACGCGCTCATCTCGGTGGGCTTATCGTCTGGTATTCGACATTAAACATTAAAAAACGACAAATTTTGTTAGTGGATAGGACTAGACTAGACATCCACAAGGCAGAATGTATCATTCCAAGCTCCTAGGTAGATGAGTTTCACTGCCTGGTGATTATCTTTGTCTAATGTGCAAGAACCTGATTCAGATTTGCACCAGACCGGAACGGAAAGTTTTCCTCGCAGAACAGTGAGCAACAGTGCTAATCACTGTAATCAGTTACCCTCCTCATCCTCATGCTATTACTTAGTCATGTGCTCTCTAAGCCAGGGTGGCATTTTAATTAGATACAAAACCATAATAAGATTTCTTATTATCGCGCCTTACAAAAATATGTGGGTTCTCATACAAAAAATCTTACAAGGGGGGGGTGTCGAAAAATCGTGAAATTTCCCTTACATAATAAATGGACAACGACGTATTTGATGTTCACCCTGCAGCAGATTCTCAATAAATTCGAACTTTTCTAGAAATACCTTTTGGAATGCCCCTCAGGATTTCTCACAACATTCCTTCCATATATTTCACGCCATTTTTCTTGGTATTATTTTTCCAATTGCTCCCGGAGATTCTTGCGGATTCCTACCATATTTTTTCCAAGATTCGAACAATTCTTTCCGGGATTTTTCTTTGTGATTTTTTCAGCATCCCTTAATTCCAATTTATCCTGGAGTTTTTCACATGGACCCTACAGAATTTCTTTCCAGAGGTTTTCCTGGCATTGATCCTAGAGTTTCTTGTGGGTTCCCTCCGCGATTGCTTCTTTCTCTAGGAGTTTCTCCAGGAAGTCCTTGAAGATTTTTTTCAGGAATTCCTCCAAGAATTCCTACAAGAACACTTCCAGGAATTTCTTCAAGAATTTCTTGAAGAAATATCTGGAGAAAACCTTGGAGGAATTCCTGGAGTACTTTCTGGAAGAATTCATGCAGTGATTTGAGAAGATTTTTTTGAAGAATTTCCTAGAGGAATTCTTAGAGGAATTTCTGAAGGATTTCCTTGAAGAATTCCTGGAGGATTTCCTGGAGGAACTGCTAAAGAAATTTTCGAAGTTATTTTTTTTTAATTTTTATTTTCTGGAGTAATTTCTGGAGGAATTCACGCGGGTATTTCTAAAATATTTCCCGCAGTAATTAGAATCAGAGGAATTTCTGGAAAAAAAAATCCTGTAGTATGTAATTCCTACAGCAATTCTTGTAGGAATTTCTGCAGTTATGCCTGAAGGAATCCATGGAATAATTCCTGGAGGAATCCTGGAACATTTCTCGGGGGAATTCCTGGGGTATTTCCGGGAACAATTCCTAAAGGAATTCCTGAAGGAACTCCTGGAGTATTTGCCGGAGGAATTTCTGGAATATATCCTGGAGTATATCTAGGAAGAATTTCTGAAGGAATCCCTGGAGGAATTCCTTGAGGAATGACTTATGGAATTCCTGGCTGGAAGAACCCCTGTTGGAGTTGCTGGAGAAATTTCTGGAGGAACCCATGGAATAATTTCTGGAGGACACCGTGGAGAAATTTCAGAAAATTCGCTTGATGAATTAGAAGTTATTCATGGAGAAATTCCTGGAAGTATTTCTGGAGAAAGTATTGGAGGAATTTCTGGAGAAATTACCCAGGAAAATTACCCGGAATTTCTGGAGTAATCCCTGGCAGAATTCCTGGAGGAATTTCTGGAACAATCGCTTGAGGTATTCCTGAAAAATCCCTGGATTAGTTGTTTGAGGAAATCTTGGATGAATTTTTTAATGGAGTTCTGGAGGAATTCTCGGAAGAACACTTGAATGAATTCCTGGATAAGTCCATGGGAGAATCACGAAGGTATCCCTGGGGGTATTCCTGAAGGAATCCCTGAAAGAATTTCTGGAAAAATAGCTGGAGGAATCCCTGGAAGAATTTCTGGGAAACTTCCTGGAGGAATCCCAGGAGAAGTTTCTGGAGGAACTCATGAGAAAATTTCCTGGAGGAGTTGTCATTAAACTCCTGGAGAAATCTTCGGGGGACTCCCGTGGAATCTTCAGGGAACTTCCGGAGGACTTCCCGAGGAACCCCCGAAGAAATTCCCGAGTGCGTGTTGTGTAGATTTGCCGATTTTTTTTTTCGCGTTAATTGTTACGAACAGATCAATATAATTTTGTGATGTACCTTGTGGTTGAAGAGAACTCTAATCTGCATCTGGAAACATAGTTTACAAAGTGTTTACGCTACTGCATAACATTCAAAATCAGAAAGTATTGACGATTTGTTGTGATTATTCATTCGCTTATTGCCTCTCTGCGTTCCGCAAAAACTTAACTGCGAACAATAGGTCAAACATTCAAAGAAATGAAGAAACGAATCAAAAGCTCAATATTGAAAACACCGTCAGCCAACTGCAGTTTGATGTTGCTTCGCTCCGACAATGCTTGACTGAACTTCAGGTTTCTTGTGCCAGTGGTTTCCAACGAACAGATAACAGCATCATTATGTCGTCCACACCTCAAGCAAACCTCAATCAGGAAAGAATTTCGTCGCCGGTCATAAATGAATCAACCGAGTTGCAAATGGGTTCCAAAGCAAAACCAAAGTCTTGATCGTAAATATTGGATCTTCTTTACAAGAGTTGCAAAACATGTTTCTGTTGATGCCATGCGCGAAATGGTACCGTAAACTGGGGTCAAATTGATCTCCGGGTCGAAATTGATCAGGCGTTTTTCAGTTAGTTTAAGCATACTTTATACAGTTTCTTTCCAGCTATCATGATGTACGAGTCCTATACTAAACGATACATGTAAGGAAACTATTTACAACATACTTTATCTAACGGAAATACGTCTGATCAATTTCAACCCGGAGATCAATTTGACCCCGGTTTACGGTATCTAATGCATTGCCCAACACATGATCCACCCGATGTTGTCAAACTGGTGTCCAGATGGAGCAATTACGAAAATTTACGCTACATTTCCTTCAAAATTGGCGTTGATTGGATGCACAAGGAAAAAGCCAAAATGCAATCTACATGGCCTACGGGATTGCTGTTCCGAGAGTCCGTGAATCCGACTTCTGGGAGCCCTGAATCGACAGCATTTTAAAGTTAAATCGAGTTATTACTGTGAATTTGTTTGAGTGTGTCGTGTTGCTTGTTAATTTTGAATTTTGAATGTTGCAAACATCGTTAATAATAACTGTTCATTGATTTGTAAAGTTCTATGTTAGTAAATAATAAGTAAATAAGGTAATAAGTAAACAAGATCATTGGGCTTTTTCAAGCCTGTTGATTGTAATCAAATAGGGTATCGCGCTACTTGGGCGGTGGTTTTCTTCGTCTGTTATTTTCGCCTGTTTTCCACTGTAACTCGGTCAATTTTGAACCGATTGACTTGAAATTTTGTACACGGGTAGATACTATACCTATCTTACCGCATTCCAAGAATTGTGTCAATTGGTTCAAGATTGACTGAGTTATAGTGGAAAACAGACAAATATAGAAGCCACCGCCCAAGTAGCGCGATTCCCTAAATAAAATCCCGGAAGAAATCTCTTGAAGTCCCAGAAGATCCTACAATTCTGGAAGGAGTTTCTTGAGGAAGCTCAGACGAAACCTTTTAAGAGGGATCCAAGGAAGAACTTCTGAAGGAACTCCAAAAAGATTCTCAATTAGAGCTCCCTGAAGAATCGCAGAAGGAAATTCTAGGGGGATCCTATAATAAATTTGTGGAGAAATAACGGATAAATTTCCTGGAGGAGTCTCAGGAAAAATTTTTGGGGTAGTACTAGAAAAAAATCCTGATAAAATCTTGGAATTAATTTGTGAAGAAATTTCGGAATTTTCGGAAAGAATTTTGAAGGAATCTAGGAACTCCTGAAGAAATCTCAAAATGTATTTCTTAACCCTTCAGCACGCGCGCTAGAACAAATTTGTGGAAAAACCGTGAAGGATTTCTTGGGGGTATCCCGGATGGAATTTCTATGGAACCTAGGAGGACCTCCTGGAGAGGTGCCACCGTGCTGTCATCAAGTCATAGATCAGAACATTTTCCTACGCACACTAACACCACTTGTTGAATTCAATCAAGCAACCCATGAAAATCTGGCGATTTTTTTTTCCAAATCCGTCAACAAACGTCAAAAAATATCTTAGCAACCGCGGCATGAGATTCTCTCCTTCTCTTTCACTCTTTCAGAAATTTTGTTAACAACGAAGCCAGTACAGTAAATAATAAAATAAGGGGGATGAAGAAGGGTCAGAATCATCAACCAAGCATTCGATTCAACATGGCGTCCAATGTTTTTGTTTGATTGCTTAATTCATGGAAAAAATGCGCTGGAAACATCGACACTGCTTCGCTGCTACATATAATACCGTGCAAAGTGATAAAGAAAGAGAAACAATCATCAAAAACAACGATTTCGTTTGAAATGTGTAATTTCCGAAATAAGCACTAGCAACACACGAGCCACACACCCGAAAATCAGGAGCAAGTTAGGGTAAACCGACTAGAAAGTTGGTACCAAAACGCGCTGTACCAAAAACGATGATGGGTAAAGCGGCGATGTACCGAGTTTGACAGCTGTGTCATCCCATTGGATAAAATCCAATATAGCGCATTTAGTTCACCACTGGACTATCGCACTAGTTTTCACGAGTGCGAAAACGCTAATAAAAGTGCGCGATTGCATCAAATCAACTCGGTGTCTTCAGAGCACTTGTTCTTCATAGATTGAAGAAATAGTGCGCCGAAGACATCAACCTGATTTGATGCAATCGCGCACTTTTATTTATGTTTTCGCACTTATAATGTCGCAGTTCGCAGTCCAGTAGTGAACTAAATGCGGTATACAAAATCAAAACAGTGCAGTGCCCTATGGTCTACACGGAGAAATCAAACTACCTAATTTTTGGGTCTATTTTACTCAAAGCTGAGTATATCGAATAAACTAGTTACCCAAAATTAGGTTGTTTTCCCTCTTTCCCTCACCGATGTTGTCAAAAATAAACAAAGATGCATCTACCCAACGGGGTTCCTTGAGCCCAATAAGCCAATTTTGGGTAAATGTAGGTTTACTCAAATTTGGGTTGAATGAGGGGGGGTCTTGGGTTGAATTTACCTACTCTTAAGTAAATGTTTTTGCTGGAGGTGAAGGCAATTTACCTAGTGTGAGTTTAATCGATTTACTCAAATTTGGCTTATTGGGCCGAACTATGGGATTGCGTCAAAAGAACTCAATTTTGGGTAGTTTGGCGGCTCCGTGTACTGCACGAATTTATTCTGGCCTGCTTACTCTCACAGAAAATTTGACGTTTGAGTGGTGCCGGCATTACATTAATTCGCAATTTGGTGTGTCACTTGTTGTATGGCATATACTGTACCTAACAAGTAGAATAACTAGCCACAGAAGTCCAATGTCGCGGCTATTCGTGTGACTTACATTTAGTTTGCCATGGCCTTACAGCGTCAGCAGCGGTACTAGAAGTGTCAAGTTAAATTTGTTTACCAAAATAAAAGGTCCTCTACAAGATGGCCACTAAAAACTAGTAAATTATTGCAATTAACGTTAATAAAATAATTAAATGAGAAAAGTGACTGCAGCGCCATTGGAGTTCTAGTGTATTTCTATTACCTAACATAACGCTTAAATATTTTTCGTAAATCGTTAATTTAGATGTCAATCGAGCAATTTACCGTGGTGAGCGTCAGCTAATGCACGGAGAAGGTTAACACCTATGTGCCTAATCTTTATTTTTGCACCCAATTTCAAAACTTAAAAATAATTGTTCTCGGCCGTTTCTCATCCAAAATTCGGTAAATTTTGACAGGTGATCACAAAATCCTTCTAGTTCATGGAACCGAGATCATGATTCCGGATGTTACTGTTAATGGCTTGCAATCGAAAAAGCTTTAAATGTATATTCCCCTTGTGACGTGCATAGGCGCCAACTTAGGGGGGGGGGAGCATGGTTTTGCCCCCCCTCCCCCATATTTGACGATTTTTAGATTTTCCCATACAAAAAATCAGAAAAACCAGGCTTTGCCTAGCACCACCAAGTCTGGTGACGTGCTTGAGCAAATCTGAACCCGGATTCGAATTCCCCGGCCCAAAATCTGTCAGAGACACATAAGTTTGCTGTGCAATCTAAACGTTGAGATCGTTCTAATAAAAGTAATTTGCTTAGCCATACAAGAAGATATGTTTCGTCTTCCTATAGTACTGTCTACTGGGACAAACACATACAACATGTCGATTGCGTTCTTTCGATGAACTCATCGTATGTAATTATTGAAAAACAAGTCATGACACCACATTATTTCGGCTGATGTAGTTGCCATCCAGTTGCTATATATACACATAAAATCAAATGAAATTTATTACTTAACGACTGAAATGAGACATTGCGTGCAGACGATGGTGATTTATTTTGGATTGATATAACCAAAGTGTGTTCTCAAAAACTGCGTATTTGAGGTCCATTGTGACTCGTGGTTGATTAGCATACATACACCGTGTCCAATAAGTTCTCATACAAAATACAAATTTAGAAAACATCATTTTATTTCACATATGTGATTCATATTTTCAAAGTGAATATATGTATTGAAAGGCCACATAATACTGATTAAATAAAGCATACGGCTAAGAATAACTTTATTTTCTATTTGTTTTTATAAGGCTAGCAGTACACTTCCGTTTTCTGAAATCCGTTTTCTCCGGCACGCATGAAAAATGTTCGAAAAGTGTTTCATTCTAAAGTCCATAAGGATAAATTTTGTGTTTGTATCTCAGGTTATGAACCAAATGGATATACTAAGCCATAAACAATACAGTTTTAGTGATATAGTAAGAAATTTGCAAGTAAGCTCAACTTGGGCTGATTTTCATGAAAGTAACCGTTATATCAAAGATGAACATCATAAAACCTAAATTTTTGACAAATTTTACCACAATGGGAATACAAGCGTGTTTTGAAAGTGAGAATGATGTGAATCAACCAGATAATATGCACGCATGCTTCTTTAACACAACAAATCTTATTAAAACAGGTAAATGGACATTTTTGTTTAATTTACGTTTTATTTTATACACCATAAAACGGCTTCGTTCTTTACCAATACATGATCTTATATTTTTTTCTCTTCTGGTCATAGTTGCTACTAGCAATGGGGAGGACAGGAACCTAATTGGTTTCAACTTAAAACCATTAGTCGTTAAAATATGACGAAATACTAATGAAATGGAGTGCGTGCCAGCTGAAATGGACTTACGACACATAAGCGATCAGCAGAGAAGGATAAAGGACAGTTAGTTCCAAAACATATGCTGTATGTGATGAATGTTAGTTGGCCTTTCAATAAATAAATTTACTTTGAAAATCCTAATTACAGATGTGAAAATAATTGAATTTGATTTTGTATGAGAACTTCTTGGACACGGTGTAGACGGATGATTACAAAATAATAGGTGTTTCCGTTTCTAGTAGTCGGATTGTAACACCATAATTTTTACTTCATAACTCTCCTACAGCCCACGTGCTGGCCAGTTGGCATCTCATGTGCAGTTTTTCTGAAAATTACAAAACCGTAATTGAAAATGGTTTCACTCTTATACAGATAGTAGGTAGAATGCAGTGATAAATTTTCATGAAGATTAGTTGGTCGGCGTTAAGTCAGAGAGGACCATGTGTCTTTTACTTAATTTCTAGAAAAACGACTTTAAAGTTTGCAACTCTATAAGTTTTGAGTTTTTCAACAAATGTTCTTGATTTTTTGCCATAAATCTTAATAATTATTCATCGCAGCATCACTCTGTATTGCTCGCGAAAAAACGTGAAATAAAGCTTGAAACCGAGAAATTGCTAAGTAATTGATTGTACTTAGTCCACTCTGACTGAACGGTTTTTGGAAAATTTTCAACCAACTACAGTTCACACTCAAGCTTTTACATATTTGATGAAAACATGATGCACAAATAGGACAACAGTTAATGGGAGTAGTGTTTAATGTGAGCAGGAAGTTTGAAATTTGATATTTTTGTTATTACACTGTTGATTAGCCTTTTTAATTTTTATGTTCAGTCAGAGTGGACCAAGTACAACAGTTCAATATCACATAAAGGGTAGTGAATTTATGAGCTATTTAAGAATTCTCAACTTGAACATTTAATAGCTAACAGCATTTGAATGTATTTTCATAGTTCGGTATGTTTTGAAATATTGTAGTTACACAGTTCATAATAATGTGTTCAGAGGACTGGTATTTTTCAAAAAGTCGTTCAGACAGAGTAAACCAAGTACACAATTCTTAAATAATCGGTAAAATTTATTTCTTCATGAAACGGGTATTGGTACATTTCAATATGATGCCCAACAGCTACTAAACCAACATATTTTGATTTGGAAAGGATTACGAAGAATAAGGTAATTTCAACTATTTTTCTTGAAGACACATGGTCCACTCTGTCTGCACGCGAAATGCCACAATATGCTTCAACACGATGATCTGTAAAATACGATTTTGGCCATAATAAAATGGAATTTCACGTGCTTTGTTGATCAATATTCATCAGAAAATGCGTTAGGGAGTCATACGATTTAGAATCACATAACATTTTGATGATAAACTGTTTCATTTATTGGATTTTAACCAATACACATTTTTTCAACTGCTTGTTGTCAAGCATATGGTCCACTCTGACTGCACACTATTATCGATTTTTGCAGTTCAATCAAAAGAAAATTATGCTATAACTCTCGTTAATTGTAACATTAAGAAAATTGGGTTAATGTTACATGTAGCTCAAGTAATTCTTAGTCAAATGCCCTAAAAATCTAATTTTCGTCAATTTTGTTACTTGGTCCTCTCTGACTTAACGCCGACCAGTTGAGATTTAAACTAAAAATCAGCTTTTGAGTTTTTGATAAACGACGATGGTTTGTTTACTCTTAACATGTAGGTGAGACTGTCTTTATTTGCATGGTATTTTGAATAAGTATACTTATTATTATAATTTAGCAATTTTGCATTTTTGCATTTTTTTCTCGCAAGGGGTTCTCATGTTTTTTTTACCACACTTAACATTCGAAGATTTCGGAGGCTTTACATCCTTTACTCGTAACCAAATAGTAACTAGAAATATCATCTTGTACCGACTTTTCCAACCCTCTAAACAGAATACTCTCCTCGAATAAATGTAATTAGTTTTGTAACTTTTAATTTCGCCCTCTTTTGCTTATCCTTTGACAGATACACGTATGTCGACTACCACTTGTAATCTTCCTCAGTATCAGTTATCCAGTTAAGTGGATAACTGACACTGAGGAAGATTACAAGTGGTAGTCGAAATACGCGTATCTGTCAAAAGATAAGCCTTCCAGGGGCGTCTCGTGACCCGTAAAGCTGACTGTGCACTTGAAAAGTTTTCACATGGGACTGTAGTATGAATGGAAAACAGCAGGAACCTGAACTCCGCTAGACACTCCGCTAGACAAGCGAATCTATCGACGATTTCGTCGAGAAAACTGCCTTGTTGTTTCAATTGATGAAACAGAGGGTTTTCTACCGCCATCAGTTGAGGCCTCTTTAGTCTTTGCTCGCTCATTGTAACTGAAGATAGGTTCTTATTCTTTTGAGGTGGAAAAACTCCTTCCAACGGCATCAGTTGTAGACGTAAGTGTTATTATCAGAGGAATAAGCAGATACGTTTCTGAGAAGACGTCTTCCAAATTGTTCTTAGTAAGCACCTTAGCTATCTCTGCGACTTTTTTCGTGTAAAACATTCTCAGCTCATTGGTCAGCTGGACTTAATCGAAATTTCGGAAGCGAGAGTAGACATTGCCCACCGATTGTTAAGGGATTTTTTCGGAATAACTTTTGAACTTCGAAGAATCCATTCAGAAGTGGATAACTGACACTGAAGAAGTGAAACACCCATTGCACAATTATGGGTCACTCTGTAACTCTGTAACTTAGACGATTCGAGATGTGTTACACGCTTTTCCTCAATCGACCGCCTGGCAAACGAATTGCTGGAGTAGATTGTCTACGATATCGCGCTCCATTTTCCTTTGAATGTTGCTAGAAAATGAAACCGTACGCGACGTGCAACTAGTAGTGAATGAAAATGCCACCCATTGAGGTCCACCCAAAGGCATGCACGCATGCCGAAAGAGTGGATGGGCGGCCTCCGTTGAATGGTACAAGTTCTCTCGCTTTGCTCTTTCGCCTCGCTCTCTTGCTGAAGCATACACTCAGGCAAATAATCGTAAGGAATCCATAAAAACGCATTATGAAATTTAGCCATATCTTAAACATACGATATTCGTAAGTACTCATTATGAAACATGTGGAAACTGAACAGATTCTGTTGCCGGTATCCTTAAAACTGCATTATGAAATCATAGACAAGCCCATATGAATTCATTATGTCACATTATGAAACCCATAATGTTCTATCTTGATTTCAAATAAGACCTTATGAAACCATAATGTGTGTTAATGAATTCATCAGAGCTTGATTATGATTCCATAATATTGTTTTATGATTTCTTGCTGCTGAATTATGAAGTTCAGTAGCCAAATTAAGAAAATCGTAGTGCTTAGCATGGAATTAGATTCTGGGTGGAATGATGCAATGCACGTGTAAATTGACTCTAGAGTGATTGCTTTACTCATGAGCTGAACTATTTTGAATCCAGAACTAGTTTATTTGTTTTTAATTGTTCAGTCTCATGGATTAAGCTTTCTCTCAAGAGCCAAACCTCTCCTAATTTAACGAATATGGTTTACGGTAACTATTCCGTACGAACCGCTGCATACTTGTAACAATGATGTCGCCGTGATGCGAATTTAGTTCCTCACTTTTGGAAACTGAAACAGTTCATAAAGCACATTATGATTGTCTAACTATAGATGCATTGAAAAGGTTAATCAGTTCTATGAAAATCAGCATGACCGTAATCATAGCTGCCTTGTGAACATATTTTTTTCATTTTTCTCGCTGTTTCATAAAGTTTAGTTTAAGAAATTCGTATGTTCAGTTGCCTGAGTGTAGCTCAAATGCGACGTTGCCAAGCTTAGCAGCTTCCCCGCGAGCGCAAGCTTGGGGTAAGCAAACAATCTTTCCTTTCCTCCGCCACCGATGAGGCCCACGTCCATTGGAAGAAGTGCACAAAAATTTTACTAATACATTGCCAAAGCAGCACAGAACAGTCGAACACAAGTAAACACAGTTCTTGCATGCATATACAGCGCTCCCGTGTACTTCTGGAAGTGAACTGAGGCGAGAGATTTTTGGCGATGCTGTCACATGGATGTTACCCGACGTCTCCACTAGACAGAAATGTCTTGCCATTTTGCTGGACAGATGTGTCATGACAGAAATGTTCTCTCGCTGTTTGCATGGAAAGCAGCGGTGTTGATCATTTCTGTTACGTTTTCTCTTTCTGGCAGCAAAATGGCAAGACATTTCTGTCTAGTGGAGACGTGGGGTTACGCATGCTTCGGCGTGGAGAACTCTGGCAGCGGCAGGGTGGTGGCATAGTGAGATTAAGTTGGAAAATTTACTTGATTCCCATTGGATACGCACTAGTATTTCATAGTGGTTTGTTCACTTGAAGTTGTGAACATCAAAAGGATCGAATGAGTAGTTTATATCGTTTGTAGCAAAATGTTGACACTATAGTGATTTATTTTAGTTTTTTATCAACTGTGTAGTGAACGCAGTGGACCTATGGACGAGACGCCACTGAAGAGAAGGCGAAATGAAAAGGTACAGAACTGATTACACTCATTCGAAAATGGTAACATAAGAGATTAAATAAAATATAAATTTTATACAATGCAAACTTTGCCTACTAATTACAAAGGCCTCAGAAAACCCGGTTCCTAGTTGCAATATGTCATTAGCGAATAGGACAATGTTCAGTCCAATAGCTATCGGTTGAACAATCTGTTTATTTCAAAAAGTTTCCAATTACGCCGGTGATGCTTATTTTGGTCTTCATTGATTAATCATTCATTATCACCACCAAGCTACGAATTTCATCCCATTCAGAATATTAGCCGGTACGCTGAATATTCCTATCAATCAACAAACACAAGAAAACAAAATGCTTAGGTCACTCGTGCAAGGCTTTTGCGAGAAGTTCGATTAGTTGCCTGACAGAACGAATGCGAACGAAAACGGCTAAATGGGAACATTTATCAATTTAGAACGATTGACCGCAAAGTTCAAGTTCACAACAATTAAAACAGAACGAACTCACAAGTGACGCATTTTTCCCCACACTTTCTTTGTTGTTGGAGCAGTCGATGTTTCTCACAGCTGTTTGTTTGTTATGGCTCGTCATCATTTAACGGTCAGTTTCGATTTTCGGGTTTTTGTCTGTCTCTCCCACACGAAATTTTAAACACACCATCGGTCAACGCCATCGACACTGCACCGCATTTTACTGGTTTACAATGTGCGCATCGAGCGTCTGCTGCACCGCCTTTTGAGGTTTATCTTTATGACTAATTTGGACGCATAATTTATTTAGGAGAGGCGCCAAACTTTGCGCAGAAATGGGTCACCGCTTTCGGCGAGCGCAATGAATGGACGAACAGCGATGAATTGGCATGAATTTGGCCGTATGGAGATGTTTTCTTTTCTTTTTGATGGTGTAGAATATATAGGGCAAATAAATGCCTCGTGAAACATGTGATGATTAGCGGAAGTGTGATAATAGAAGCTACTGAGCGTTTTCTAGTTCCGCGAAATGTAAGAAATTGAGCCGTGTTTGTACTATTCAGTTTACCTTGAGTGTTTGTATGTCCATTTTGTCGATTAGCAACTTGTGTAGATGATTGGTTCAGTTCTGGAAATTACGACCAAACGCAAACATATGAAACCGTAGGAATACAATCCATACGAAATCCAATGATTTCCAAGTGAACAATCTTCGTTTGTCAAATTTTGATTTTACTTCTTTGGATGAGAAAGTAAAATAAATAAATTTGTAATAGGAGAAAACAAAGCATATTTACCTCAGTTTGCTAATTCCAATGTAATAAACTTTGCTACAAGATGCTAGCAAACCGTTGTAAGATACATACAACATATTGCATCCTTGAACCACCAAGCCAACAACAAAAACCGATAATAAATCCATTAGCTCAGCAGCAATTCAATAAACATAAGAATGCGATGTTTTATTCTCTGCATCACCAATCGCCACCAATTTCATCCATTCTGGGTTAATATTTATTTCCACCACATCATATTCGCAAAGCCGCTGGGGAACAAAATGGTTACATGTATTCGTATCTATATGATCGAGCCAGCCAGCTCGTGCTCCGATTATCAACTGCGTCTCTTTCCGCATCCACGGCACCATTCAACAGCAACCCTTTACAATTAACCGGACTGGTTTAAGCCGGCTGTGCCTCCTCTGCAGGGGTCCGTCTTACGCTCACGCATTGCGAATTAGGGGAAGGTGGGAAGATATTGAACGGACTGTATTTTTGGACAATACTTACTTACTTTCAGTCCTGGACACCCTCGGTGGTGCAGAGGGCCGAATTGAAAGATCTCCATGTTGGGCGATTGCCAGCCATCGCCTTGACCTGTGGCCAGGTCAAATTTCTGTCGACTTGCTTGATTTCGTTGTTGAGGATGCGCCGCCATGAGCCTCTGGGTCTGCCTCTGCTGCGTTCCAATCTAACGCTTGCATTGCAGATTATGCACGAATACGGATTCCCGGATAAACTGATACGGTTGATCAAGGCGACGATGGATCGAGTGATGTGCGTAGTTCGAGTATCAGGGACACTCTCGAGTCCCTTCGAATCTCGCAGAGGGTTACGGCAAGGTGATGGTCTTTCGTGCTTGCTGTTCAACATTGCTTTGGAAGGTGTAATAAGAAGAGCGGGGATAAACACGAGTGGGACGATTTTCACGAAGTCCGTTCAGCTGCTTGGTTTCGCCGATGATATTGATATCATTGCTCGTAAATTTGAGACGATGGCGGAAACGTACATCCGACTAAAGAGTGAAGCCAGGCGAATCGGATTAGTCATTAATGTGTCGAAGACAAAGTACATGATGGCAAAGGGCTCCAGGGAGGAATCACCGCGCCCGCCACCCCGAATTCATATCGACGGTGATGAAATCGAGGCGGTTGAAGAATTCGTGTACTTGGGCTCACTGGTGACCGCCGACAACGACACCAGCAGAGAAATTCAGAGGCGCATTGTGGCAGGAAATCGTTCTTACTTTGGACTCCGCAGAACTCTACGATCGAATAAAGTTCGCCGTAACACGAAGTTAACCATCTACAAAACGCTGATTAGACCGGTCGTCCTCTATGGGCACGAAACATGGACCCTACGTGCAGAGGACCAACGCGCCCTTGGAGTTTTCGAACGGAAGGTGTTGCGTACCATCTACGGCGGAGTGCAGATGGAAGACGGGACTTGGAGAAGGCGAATGAACCACAAGCTTCATCAGCTGCTATGAGAACCAACCATCGTCCATACCGCGAAAATCGGGAGGCTACGGTGGACGGGTCACGTCATCAGGATGTCGGATAGCAACCCGACTAAAATGGTTCTCGACAGTAATCCGACCGGTACAAGAAGACGTGGAGCGCAGCGAGCTAGGTGGGTCGAACAAGTGGAGGACGATCTGCGGACCCTACGCAGAGTGCGGAACTGGAGACAAACAGCCATGGACCGAGTGGAATGGAGGCGGCTACTATGTACAGCAGAGGCCACCCCGGCCTTAGCCTGACCGGTAAGGTAAGGTATGCAGATTTCGTTTCCGCCCCTGCCTAGGGTGTGGCCGACCCACCTCCACTTTTGCTCCAGAATTTCTGTCGCTATCGGCTTTTGATGACATCGACGATGGAGCTCCACGTTGTAAATCCAATTGTGAGGCCACCATGCATGAATTATATACCGCAGGCATCTATTGATGAAGACACGCAGCCGTTGAGTGTTCTCCACTGATACGCACCAGGTTTCACTGGCGTACACCGGCACACATTTCACGTTCGAGTTGAAAATTCGGATTTTGGTGCGTCGACTAATCTGGTTGTTTTTCCATACATTTCTTAAACTCGCAAAAGCAGCCCTTGCCTTCTTGATCCGTGCACCTATGTCGATCTTGGTGCCGCCATCGACCGCCATTTGGCTACCAAGATGTTGGAAGCTTTCAACATTCTCCACTGATTACCCAGCTACCGTAAAGCTGGAAGGGTTGACCGTGTTTACATCCAACGATTTGGTCTTGTTGACGTTGATGGTAAGACCTACCGCTGAGGAGCGATTGGCAAGATCATCGAGCTTGCTCTGCATATCAGAGCGCCGTTGAGCTAGGAGAGCAACGTCATCAGCCAGTTCGAAATCGTTTGGGTGCTCTATGATAATGAGCTGCCACAGCAATCCACGATTCGGTTCACGATAAATCGCACCTACCAGGATCTCGTCGATTACGATAAGGAACAGTAGCGGTGATAGTATACATCCTTGCCTCACTCCAGCAATGACCCGGGTGGGATCGGACAAAACACCGTTGTGCAGTACACTGTACGGAAATGCCATATACTGTGCTTCAATGAGGCCGATGATTTTCTCAGGGAGACCCTTGCGCCTGAGGGCTTCCCACATGTTTCCGTGATTGAGACGGTCGAAGGCTTTTTCGTAATCAACCATAACCAAGTAGAGAGACTCTTGCAATTCATTGACTTGCTCCAGAATGATACGGAGCGAGACAATATGGTCCACGTCCGGCACGGAATCCTGCTTGCTGCCGTCGGAGAGTTGCGTCAATCTTCTCCTGTATCCGGTTAAGGATCACTTTGCAGAGGACTTTGAGAACGATACACAGTAACATGATGCCCCGCCAATTATCGCATACAGTCAGGTCACCCTTTTAGGGTACCTTTACTAAGACGCCTTGCATCCAGTCGACCGGAAATGTCGCGGTTTCCCATAGGTATGTTGCAGAATAATTGATGCAGTAGTTGTGCGGATACTACGGGGTCAGCTTTGAGCATCTCAGCTGATATGCGATCGACCCCTGGGGCTCTGTTCGATTTCATGCTACGGATGGCTGTTTCTGTCTCCTGCACTGATGGAGCTTCGATGTTGACACGGGTAATGCGTCGAACCCTTGGCGGATCATGCTGATGACGTGACCGACACTTGAAAAAGGTGTCCAAAGTGCTCGAACCAGCGGTTCAACTGGTCAGTCGGGTCGGTCAGTAACTGTCCAGACGTGTCTTTCACGGGCATCGTAGCATTCATCTTGGTCCCACTAAGGCGACGTGAAACATCGTAGAGGAGATGGATGTCGCCGGTGTTTGCGGCTCTCTCGCCTTCGTCGGCTAGGGAGTCCGCCCACGCTCTTTTGTCCCGCCTACATGAGCGTTTCGCTCCCTTCTCGAGAGCCGAATAGCGCTGAAGAGCTACGGCGTTTGGCTCCTTGCGTTTTCGCTCGGTTTTTCGTGCCTTTGGTGTTCCTTCGCTCCTCTATCTTCCTCCAGGTATCATCTGTGATCCACTGCTTTCTCCGGGTGCGTAGCTCACCCAAATTATTCTCGTCGGTGGCGATGAAGGCGTTCTAGATTACGCTCCATTGATCTTCTACGCATCCACCTTCTTGAATATTCGCAGTACGGTTCTCTAGCTCCTCGGCGAAGGACCTTTTCATCACATCGTCTTCCAGTCGGCGTATGTTGAATCGGCACCCGATTTTCTCCTCCTGTCGCTGGATCCTGGCAATGCGCAGTCAGATCTCTCCGATTAGGAGATGATGGTCGGACGCAATGTCGGCGCTACGTTTGTTCCGCACATCAAGAAGGCTCCGTCTCCATTTTCAGCTGATGCAGATGTGGTCGATTTGATTTTCCGTGACGCCATCACGGGAAACCCATGTCACTTTGTGCACTGGTCGATGATGATGATGATGATGATGAAGATGATGATGATGATGATGATGAAAGTGTACCCACCATCAGCGCAAGGATTACCTATGGCTGCAGAATCGTTCCAGAAGAGAATGATCTACCTGATGGTTTGTTGTAGCAGGGTGAGCTAAAATCCCTGAATTCCTTCGGTAGTCAACGAAACGTTGCTATCTCATGACAAAAGACTGGCTACTCCATGAACTTAAGTCCGGTCATCAGTTCATTTAGCTCCCTTAGGCTACCCCTCCCCGTGTGTGTGAACCCCGCAATATAAAAATCGAAATTATACAATATCATAATGCATGACCAATGGAAGGTAAAATAGGATAGATCTCACCAAAAATTCTCTCCAATTCCTGGATGCGTAAAGTAATGCTGCACGTCATCTTCGTCTTATGAACTCCGAAAGCGGCAACATTGACCGGCTGCATGGTAGTTTTCGTCCGGCCGATCATGATCTTCTCCCGAATCGTGTCCCGCTTAACCTCGTCTCCCATCAGCCTCAACACGCAGGTAGTCTTGGTCACGTACTGCAGGTGTCACTTTGTGCACTGGTCGATGAGGAAAAAGGGATCATTGTTGCCACAAAACTCTACAAATAGCTCTCCGTTTTCGCTCATTTCTCCGAGACCATGGCGTCCAATGACGTGCTGTTGGGACCAACCTTCGCGTTGAAGTCGCCTATGAGTATTGTTAAATACCTACTCTGAATTAGATTCAAAATGAAATTTCCAGTCTAGAATAAGTAATTAATTTTGACCTGAGCAAATTAAGTTTGACCCACGGTGCACACCGAACGCACACCCTATGTAAATAGTAGCATAAGAAATGTAAATAGAGTTAGTTGAAATCGTTACCCCGCCGCGTTTGCACACACAAATAATTGCTCCCGGTTTTTGCCTAGTGAAGCAGTTTAGGACAATTAGAATTGAATGGGAAGAGCGAAAGAAGTTTAGAATCCGCTGGGAAAATATCCCACGATCAAGTGAAGAAAGAAGAGTAGTTAAGTGCTAAACAAGTATCTTGATATAACCTTTCGGAAACTTGTCCACGGCTGCATTCAGTTGGCTGTAAAAGTTCTCTTTGTCTTTCTCTTTGTCTTACATTGGATCATGGTAAGATTTCGAACCCGTGTTCTGAATCTGGCTACAATTATCCTCTCATTAATAGGTGCCCACTTCACGAGCGCAACGTGGACGTGAGCGCTGAGCAGGAAACCAACTCCACGGTGGCGAGGAGCGTGTTCACCTTGTAGGCCAGAGTAAAGCCGAATTTGACTCGACGCCAATCTGTGTTCACCAAAGTTCGGCCAGCGGAATTCGCTAAGTCCTAGGATCTCAAACTTCATACGGCATGCCTCATGGTCTAGTTGTGCCAGTTTACCCTGCTGGGCTAGGGTTAATACATTCCAAGTTCCAATTATTGTCGGGTGTTTCGCGCTAAAAGTCGTTGCCATTGAATCCAAGATTGAACCAGTTCGTAATCTTTAATTTTCAGTTTGTCTTACGGTTTTTGGGCATTGAGAACAGTAGGTTGTTGACCTATGTAAGTTCGCCTATCCACTGTGGTGGGGCTGTCACCTTAGGAATATCTTCCGGTGGAGGAGCATTTCATACTCAGCCGCTGGATGCCAGAACAGACGCTGTTGGAGCAACACCTCCTTGTTGAACAGACGCTCGAGTCGTACCTCCTCAATCTAGCTGAAGTCAGAAAGACAATAGTGCCCAAGCTGCGCTACCAGCTAAGCACACAACTCTTAGCTAGCGGTCATTGCCATCTCGTGGAAGCGTGAGGTAGGAACTTGTGAGGACCAGAGCTATGCGCTAGTGTGCCATTAAAACGAAGTACTTCGACATGGTTTATCTCATGATTCTGACCTCCTAGAAAGTTTGTTTCTTCAGCAAAGTTGATCTGACGGTCTATGGCTAACAAATGGTGATAAATTTAGTGCGTAATTCCACCGCTATGTGGCGCCAGTGTGCGTTTAAAACGAAGTACTTTGACATGGTTTATCTCATGATTCTGACAACCTAGGAAGTTCGTGTCTTCAGCAAAGTTAATCAGAAGGTCTATGGCAATCAAATGGTGGTTGGTTTAGTGCGGAATTCCGCCGCTATATGGCGCCAGTGTGCATTTACAATAAAGTACTTTGACATGGTTTATCTTATGATTCTCACCACCTAGAATGTTCGTGTCTTCAGCACGCTGGCGCCACATAGCGGCGGAATTACGCACTAAACTTACCACCATTTGATAGCCATAAACCTTCTGATTAACTTTGCTGAAGGTCTAAACTATGCAGGAGATACGGTTTTTGAGATATAGTTTAGAAAATGATTAAGTCTTCAGGTAATGCCAAACTATCTGGGGGTGCAGCAATATTCAATTGGGGTTTGCAATACTAGACGATGCGATTCCATATTTTTGGCGGGTAGTGTAGAAGGGACCTTCTCCCTTCTGTGGTTTAAAATGGTCGATTTATGCGTGACATAATTTGTGTATCACCCCTTATCAATCCCAAAGATTTGCATATAGTTATTTATGTAACAAGTTGCAAAAAGTTGATTTTTTCAGCACGAGTCGTACATTTATCCAACGAGGCTTGCCGAGTTGGATAAATACGAAGAGTGCCGAAAAATCGAGTTTTGCAACGAGTTCCATACAAAATTTTATGCAATGATTTTTTTCATAATACAACTGATTTGAGTTGCATAATGTTCATAATGCAACTCAAATGGGTTGCATTATGAACATTATGCAACTATTATTCATTATGCAACTCATTTCAGTTGCAATATGAACCGGTTCGGAAAAGTTGGCCATTATAATACCAAAATAAGGTAAATAAAATAAAAATTATTATACTGAATTGCATAAAAAAATGTTTTGTCATTGCGTTATGAAAACGTCAACTTTTCACTTAGCAAAACAACGATAAAACGGCCTACTCTTTCCCACTAAAACAAAAAATTCTACACTTGTGATATAAAGTAGCACTTTTCGGCATTGTTCTAACATCTAACACATATTTTAGTGCTTTTTCTTGTGTGTTAAGTAGAGCAGGATGAAATACATGTTAAATATAGTTGTTCAGCCATGATACTCATTCATAGCTCGTTCTGTAGAAGTAAGTTATCTAAAAGATCCTATTCAAACAGCATTTCTCGCAATAGCAAACAATTTTGTATGTAACTCGTTGCAAAACTCGATTTTTTCCGCACTCTTCGGATAAATGTACGACTCGTACTGAGAAATATCATCATTTTGCATCTTGTTGCATAAATAACTATCTTAATACAAAGTTTGGAAGAACTTTTGACGGAATTGCCTGTTACATTTTTAAGTAAGAGTTTCCAGTGAACCCCTTTGAAAATTCTTACAAAAAACATTTTTTAAGGCGAAAGTTATTATTAATTTCGGACTTTTTTTTTTGAGTTTTCAAAGAAGGATGAAATTCTTCCCTTGGATGGATTCACCTTTGCAAGATAACCACTGAATTGCAGCCAAGGTCAACAACTTTCCACCGTCCCCTACCTTTTAACGTTGAACTTTTCGTCATTGAAATCATCGTCATCATCAAACATTTGAAAGCAGTTTTTTCGTTCAAAACAAAAGTTTTTGCTATGAAAATATATTCACTGTACTCCACATGAGGAATATAATGCAGTGAATATATTTTCATGATCCTTGTTTTGATTTGCAGCGAGAAAACTGCTTTTTATTTTCCGACAAATGATGACGGATGCTTGAGCCTTAACGTTTCTCTCATTGCTTCTTTTCTGGTCTTTCTTCTCTTCTTACAGATCCATCCCGTACACCAACGCTCCAACTGCCCGGATCAAACTAGAATCAACAGGTGGTGTTGATCCTATCCTATTCGCATCGATCTGCCGTCGATTGCGGCACGCTCTCCACTCAGTCAGCAGTCTCGATGCGTGCCAGTACGGCGAATCCAGTTTCATTTCAAGTGCGATAAAAGCCAGTGCAGTAGTGAAGTGCAGTATTTGTAGAGTGCCCCCCGAAAATGGTGTTGAAACAGCGGGGGCCGGCCATCGAGCTGCACTCCCCGACGGAGGACGTGCTAGTCAGCCCGGGCGGCGAAAGTTTACCACCGATCGAGAATGGAGCGACCAGCGGATCGGGGACGGTTGCTAGCGGAGGAGACGAGCGGGTCAAAATGAAGAAAGAGCTGGGTCTGCTGGAGGGAGTGGCCATCATCTTGGGTATTATCTTCGGGTCGGGAATTTTCATCTCGCCGAAGGGAGTGCTGCAGGAGGTTGGCGCCGTGGGCACTTCGCTGGTCATCTGGGTGACGTGCGGATTGCTGTCGATGATTGGGGCGCTGTGCTACGCTGAGCTGGGCACAGCGATACCGAAGTCCGGTGGCGATTATGCGTACATTTATGAGGCCTATGGTCCACTGCCAGCGTTCCTGTACCTCTGGGATGCGACGGTGATCTTTGTGTAAGTTTCATGTTGTTATTATGTAGATTGTTTTTCTGATTATGCTTCATTGCAGACCAAGCACAAACGCCATCATGGGACTTACCTTCGCCAGCTATGTGTTCCAGCCGCTGTTTGCCGCCGGGTGTTCCGTTCCCACGATCGGGCTGCAGCTGTTTGCCGCCGTGACGATATGTGCCCTGACCTACATCAATGCGTACGACGTTCGGGTCACCACCAAGATGCAAAATGTGTTCATGTTCACCAAAATCGGAGCCCTGGTGCTGGTTATCATCGTCGGTGTGGTGTGGATGTCGCTCGGCGGCACGGAAAACTTTGAAAATGCTTTCGAGAACACCGAAACGGATCCGGGAAAGCTGGCGGTGGCGTTCTATTCCGGTATCTTTTCGTACGCTGGATGGTAAGATTAAAATCAATGGCAGACATAAGAGTTTTCGCTGGACTGAATCGATATGTTTATAATTCTAGGAATTATCTGAACTTCATGACGGAGGAACTGCGAGACCCCTACAAAAATCTGCCCAGGGCGATCTACATCTCTCTTCCGTTGGTCACCGGTATCTATGTGTTAGCAAATATGGCCTACGTTGCAGTTCTGTCACCGCAGCAGATTCTCTCCTCGGATGCTATCGCCGTGGTAAGTTTTTCCTTCATTACCGTCGTTATAATTCAAAATGTTACCCCCTTTTGTAAAATCTAAGATCATGAAATGACTCTAAAGTCAGGGAAGCTCCTCTCCCTAACATCCCTACTGGGGGACAAAGACTATTTCTCAGCTTAGTGTTCTGTGAGAACTTCCACAGTTATTGACTGTGCGTTACCTTTGCAAATGACCATTTTACATGTGTACACTGTGTTTACCGTGTTTACGCGTTAATCGCTTCGGCTATAACGAATATTGTTCTCTTAATTAAAACAAGGCCTCGTCGGCTGGTGCTATATTCTCTTGTCGAAATGCAATCGATAACAAGCCGTTTGCGGTCACGCTGTCTGGCCCCTGCGGTAATTGAATCTTCTAGTAGGTAGCAGCGTCAGCGGCATCGGTTCATTCGATCACCAGCCAGACGCAGATTGATTCAATCAACCAAGCGGCGGCATTGAAATACTATAGCTAGGCGCGTTGCGCAAGAGGAAGGGATGGCTGAAATTCTCGGAATAACCACCGTTGTTGTCAATGAGTAATTGTTGTCATCGGTGCATGAATTATTGACGGCAAGGTCCATAACCGCTATTCTGTCAATTAATAAAATTGATGTTTTGGAATTTAATCGATTATCACTTATTTATGATCATATTCTTGAGATGAGTGTTTAGTTAAATTGATCTTCTTTAGATAGAAAGTTATCGTTATGATATACAACAGTCTCGGAGTCATGTACAGACATCGCCCTGCTATCGGACCCATACCGCATCCCTCCCGATAACGGGAACTGGATAGCGGATAAGGCCAAGCTAGCGACGATCTGTTCAACCGGTCTCTACTCGAAACTATGGCTAGACTGAACGTGGATGTCGCGAACGTAGGCGACAAAAAAAACTTACATTAGAAACTGTACAAAGTCCATCTATGACGCGTCTTTCTGGAGCCCCGGTCTGAACCCTAGCTCGGACTGTAGGATCGACCGCCATCGGGGATCGGGGATGGCTGACCTTGCGCTTCGATAAGCCGGCATTTGTGGAGCAACTGCTTATGGAGGGAAACACCGACGATTAATCCAGCAATGTTCTAGTCGGAGCCCTAAGCCGTGCATGTGACGCCAAGGCGATCCCTACCCAGAAATGGACTCAAACCGGTATACTGATGATATCCAGAAATCGCAGAACTCCGCGCATCCTACTTAAGAGCTAGAAAGAGGATACAAAGAGTTCGCACCGATTAAAGTAGAAATGATGCATACAGAGAAGTCATGACCAAAACGAAGGGCGCATGAGCATCTCCAGAAAGCTCCCATGAGATGCTGCAGAAGATCGTGGAAGTCGCTTAAATCGAAGAAGGCTCCGGGTCCGGACGATAGCCCGGGCGCACAACATACATACATTTATTTGTTCAGCATCACATTTAAGGCAAGACATAATCAACAATAGTACGCCACTATACGCGGTTTGTGGCTGATGCTCTCCATCCTCGGTCGCGCCCAATGCTCGCCAGGTCACGCTCCACCTGGTCCGCCCATCGTGCTCTCTGCGCTCCACGCCTACTTGTGCCAACCGGATCAGTTACAAACACCAGCTTTGCAGGGTTGTTGTCCGGCATTCTTGCAACGTGCCCTGCCCACCGTATCCTTCCGGCTTTGGCCACCTTCTGGATGCTGGGTTCGCCGTAAAGTGCAGCGAGCTCGTGATTCATCTTTCTCCGCCATACACCGTTCTCCTGCACACCGCCGAACATCGTCCTTAGCACGCGTCGCTCGAAAGCTCCGAGTGCTTGCAGGTCCTCCTCGAGCATGGTCCATGTCTCGTGCCCGTAGAGGACCACCGGTCTTATTAGCGTTTTGTACATTGTGGATTTGGTGCGTGGGTGAATCTTTTTCGACCGCAGTTTCATCTGGAGCCCGTAGTAGGCCCGACCTCCGCTGATGATGCGCCTCCGAATCTCACGGCTCACGTGGTTGTCAGCCGTCAGTAAGGATCCGAGGTAAATGAATTCCTCCACCACCGCGAAAGTATCCCCGTCTTCGTAACATTACTACCCAGACGGATCCGGTCGTTTACGGTTCCGCCTACCAGCATGTACTTTGTTTTTGAGGCATTCACCACCAGTCCGACCTTTGCTGCTTCGCGTTTTAGGCGGGTGTACAGCTCTGCCGCCGTTCCAAATGTTCTGGCAATAATGTCAATGCCGTCCGCAAAACACACAAATTGACCGGATTTTGTGAAAATCGTTCCCCGGCTGTTGAGTCCGGCTCGTCGCATCACACTTTCCAGAGCTATGTTGAAGAGTAGGCATGAGAGTCCATCACCTTGGAGAGACGAACCAGCCAAGGGCTGAAAGTCTCTCTAATAAAGACAAATCAATCAATCAATCCATCACCTTGTCGCAGTCCCCGGCGAGATTCGAATGAACTGGATAGTTCACACGAAACCCTTACGCAGTTTTGCACACCATCCATCGTTGCTTTAATCAGTCTAGTCAGCTTCACAGGAAAGCCGTTTTCGTCCATGATTCTCCATAGCTCTGCGCGGTCGATACTGTCGTATGCCGCTTTGAAGTCGATGAACAGGTGATGCGTTGGGACCTGGTATTCACGGCATTTCTGGAGGGTTTGCCGTACGGTGAAGATCTGGTACGTTGTCGACCGGCCGTCGATGAAGCCGGCTTGATAACTTCCCACGAACTCATTCGTTTTAGGTGACAGACGACGGAAGATGATCTGGGATAGCACTTTGAAGGCAGCATTCAAAATGGTGATCGCTCGAAAGTTCTCACACATTAAATTGTCGCCTTTCTTGTGGATGGGACAGATTATCCCTTCCTTCCACTCCTCCGGTAGCTGTTCGGTTTCCCAGATCTTGACTATTAACTGGTGCAGACAGATGGCCAACTTTTCCGGATCCATCTTGATGAGTTCTGCTGCGATACCGTCCTTACCAGCCGCTTTATTGTTTTTGAGCTGGTGGATGGCATCCTTAACTTCTCTCAGCGTGGGAGTTGGTTCGTTCCCTCCGCTGCACCAACATAGTCATTTCCTCTGCTGCCTTGGTCCTCCGTGCCTACATTCTCTTCGCCATTCAGGTGCTCGTCGAAGTGCTGCTTCCACCTTTCGATCACCTCACGTTTGTCCGTCAGGAGGCTCCCGTCCTTATCCCTGCAGATTTCGGCTTGCGGCACGTAGCCTTTGCGGGATGCGTTGAGCTTCTGGTAGAACTAACGTGTTTATTGTGAACGGCACAGCAGTTCCATTTCCTCGCACTCCGCTTCTTCCAGGCGGCGCTTTTTCTCCCGGAAGAGACGGATCTGCTGCCTCCGCTTCTGTATATATCGCTCCACATTCTGTTGGGTTCCATGCTGCAGCATTACCGCCCGCGCTGCATCCTTCTCCTCCAGAACCGCTCTGCACTCCTCGTCGAACCAATCGTTTCGTTGGCTCCGTTCTACGTACCCGATAGTGCTCTCGGCTGCGTTGTTGATGGCTGCTTTGACTGTACTCCAACAGTCCTCTAGAGAGGCCACATCGAGCACACCCTCGTCCGGCAACGCTGCCTCGAGATTCTGCGCGTATGCGGTGGCGACATCCGGTTGCTTCAGCCGCTCTAGATCGTACCGGGGCGGCCGCCGGTAATGTACATTGTTAATAACGGAGAGTTTTGGGCGCAGTTTAATCATCACCAGGTAGTGATTGGAGTCGATATTAGCGCCACGATAGGTCCTGACGCCGATAATATCGGAGAAGTGCCGTCCATCAATCAGAACGTGGTCAATTTGCGATTCCGTTTGTTGTGGTGATCTCCAAGTGTAACGATACGGGAGGCTGTGCTGGAAGGAGGTGCTACGAATGGCCATGTGCTTGGAGGCGGCGAAATCAATGAGTCGTAGGCCGTTTTCGTTCGTCTGCTGGTGGGAGCTGAACTTACCAATCGTCGGTCTGAATTCCTCCTCCTGGCCTACGTGAGCGTTTAAATTTCCTATGATGATCTTGACGTCGTGGCTTGGGCAGCGATCGTACTCGCGTTCGAGCTGCGCGTAAAATGCGTCCTTGTCATCATCAGTACTTTCGGAGTGTGGGTTGTGCATGTTTTTTATGCTAAAGTTGAAGAATCGGCCCTTGATCCTCAACCTGCACATTCTTTCGTCGATCACCCTTCACGATGAAAGCTTTTCCCAGCTCGCGTGTGTTGCCGCAGCTCTGGTAGATGGTATGGTTACCTCTAAACGTTCGCACCATGGGTCCTGTCCAACACACTTCCGTCAGCGCTACGATGCCGAACCCGCGGTCCTTCAGTAGACCGACGAGTATGCGGGTGCTCCCAATGAAGTTGAGAGATCGGCAGTTCCACGTACTGAGTTTCCTATCGCAAGTCCTTTTTGTTCGCTGGGGTGTTGCTGATTTTCCGTTACTATGGTTTTTACGGCTGGTTTGTAGGGTTTGACACCAACACCCTACTTTCCGGAGGACCATAGTGCACAATTGAGCTTAGAGTCCTTAGAGTCCTGGCACTCGGACGTAGATCAGCCGCCCCTAACATGGGGATCAGACGCTGTTGTGAGCCGCTCCTCCTGGAAAACAGACGCTCAGGTTTGCCGAAGCAAACCCCCCCTTCCCTGTCAGCCTACGACCAAAGATCCCACCGGGGTTGGTTACCCGATTTTCCCTAAGGTTGCTCATAGTTTCCGGCCGGTACCGCGAGGAGATAGGGATAGGAGTTGCTGGGCAGAGGCTAGTGGATCACAATGGGATGGAATTGCGCAGCTTACCCAGCCTTTAACATGCTAGAACAATACCTACTAGTCTTTGAAAAATATTGGTAAATATGATTCATTATGTATCATTATTCAATGTAGCAGGCTAGCATTGAAAGTTTAGATACATATAAGGTTGTGCACTCCATGAAAGATTGGATGACCTAAATTATCACAAAACTATCATGGAGTGACCCTTGAGAATTAAGAGGTTCATGGATTCTATTTGGTTGTGTCACGTTAGTTTTATCAGCTAAGCTCCATAACAGTAAGGAAGACCCGTAACATCCCAGAAATATACAGGGTGGCAACGTGAAAGTGATACACTAGTTTGGGAGCCATACGTTGCCATTCATGCTATTGCATTGAAAACAAGTGTGCTTGGGGAAACGGGATCTTAGATATGGGGCTTTTAAGAAACAAAGGATTCACGAATTGACTCTGAAGAATATTTCCGACAGGGTTGCCAGATCTCGCGATTTGCTCAAAACGCACGCTGCTCACAACATTTTTTTCGGACGAAATTTTTTTACTTTGGAAGCGTCTCTGAATAAACAAAATGATCGTGTGTATAAAGCAACTCTTCGTGAAATTCCTGCCGACAAACGAGAGGCTCAACGATATCGAAGTGCTGCAGCGGTGATGGTTTGGGGCGCCATATCAACAAAAGCCCAATTAGCATTGTTGTTCATCGACAGGGGCATAAAAATCAACAAAGAGTACTTTTTACAACATGTCATCAAAGATCATCTATTCCCCAGTGCCAAGAAACTGTTTGGAAAAGAAAGTTTTTGTTTCCAGCAGGATTCAGTACCGACGCATAAGGCAGTGGTTGTTGAACAGTGATGCAAGCAAAATTTACCGTGCTTCATCAGCTCATCGGAATAGCTGGTTTCGACTCCCTATTTGAACCCACTGGACTTTTGTACATGGGAATACATGCTAGGGAACCTGGGCGACGCGAAGAACTTGGTTTTGGATACCGCTTGGTAAAAATTGGGATGAAATGCCAGACGTAGAGGTGCGTGCGACTTGTAATAACTTCGAGAAGCTTCTACGGGCCGCAATTCAAAACAAAGGGGAATGATTCTAATTGAACTAAATATTTTGTAAGTTTAATATTTTATTGTGTTATTGAAAATGAATTTGCCGACAAATCAAATCCTGTTTCAATTTTGCATCAGTTTTCGAGTGTATCATTTCTACGTTGCCACCCTGTATAATTACACTTATTGTTACTGGAACTACTTTGGTAAATACTGTTGATTATGTAACACTACTTCACGTAGTGGCAAATGCTGTTCTCGTAAGTGTAGACCTAAAGCAATTGTCTCCGGAGTAGTTTGGTTGATCTGGAATATCTAAAAAGTATATTGGAATTACTCATGAAATGCTAGGGGGAATTATATATCACAGTTCGATATGTAATGTTACAGTTCATTGTGAGAATAACCAGTGCTACTTCAGAGAACTCAATTTGCAACTACTTTGCCGAAGACAGTGTTCTGTTTTATTAAATGTGGGAATTTATAAAGCTGTTTCTATGTTGGCCTCTGGCTCCAAAGGGTAAGGGATTTCAGGAATTTTTCTAGGTAGAGGTTTCCCAGTGAGGTTTGAGTCATTTGAGAGTGAGGCTTCAAGGCGTTTTTATACGTTCCAAGGGGCTATCAGTTGGTTCCATGGGATTTCAAGAAAGTGGTTCCCGAAGGTTTCAGTCAGGGGTTTTGAAGAGGTTTCACGAGCTTTTCAAGAGAGTTTCAGAGAGTTTTCAGAGGGGCTTCGAAACATTCCAGATGATTAAAGGGGAGGGGAGGGGTGTTAAGAAAGTTTCAAAAGGTTTTCAAAGAGCTTTAAGGTATTTCAATGTGGTGTTCCAAATGTCCTTTATGGCAAACAATTTTTTTAAGCGAAACGTCCTTATGCGGTCAAATCAATACGTTTCAGTGGCTTACGAAGTCTTCTGAAAGTTTTAGGGGGTTTTCAGAGGGGATTCAAGATGTTTAAGGGGGTTTTGTCATAGGTTTTCGGAGATACCAGGCAGGGGCTTTCACACCAGTTTCCAGAAATTTTCAAAAGGGTTCCAACTTTCAAGATGTTTTAGAGGCTTTAAAGGGTTTCAGTATATTGCTAGGAGTTGGATGGTTTTTCAAGTCGTTTCAGGGGCTTTAGGTTTCCGAGCTGTTTTTAGACGTTTCAGGCGGTTTCTTATAGATTTTCAGGGATTCCAGGTTAAAAGCCAGGAAATTCAGAGGCTTTCGGATAAGTTTTCGGATATTCTAGGTAATTTAAGGGAGCCTTCAAGCCGATTCAGGGAATTTCAGATAGTTTTAGGGGGTTTTAGAGAGCTTTCAAGGGAGTTTCACCTGGGTGTCAAGGATTAGTAGATCATTTGAGAGGGTTTCAGAGAGGTTTCTGAGCGTTTCAACGGTTTTCGAGGGGTTTTCATGTGGACATCGAAAGGGTTTTAGTGGATGAGCCTATGTGATTTTAACGGATGAAGCGTGTGTAGACACCACGATATCCATAATGCGTCAACATCTGCTATCTACGTCCGTTGATTGTCCTTCAACATCAGCAAGACATCAGAAATGCTTGAACCGGTCGAACAAGTTTGGCTGGCCGTGTTCCATTTCCATTTGGTTCCGGCTTTCAGGAGGTTGTCCATATAATGTATATTACAACTTTTTTTCAGTTTTTCGTTTCGGCCACCTGCTCCAGCATTCAGCTTCAAATCCTTCTTTTTAGAATTTCTTTCATATTTCGATTCAACTATCTACCTTTTCTTTTCTTCACAGACATTCGCCCAAAAAGCTATGGGCTGGGGCGCCTTCGTCATGCCCATCCTGGTTGCCATCTCGGCTTTCGGTGGTCTATCGGTGCACATCATGACTTCGTCGCGAATGTGCTTCGTCGGCGCTCGCAACGGCCACATGCCGGAGATCCTGTCCCATATCAACGTCAACCGATACACGCCGATGCCGTCGCTGGTGTTCCTCGTAAGTGTTTCTTTGAAACTCCCACCTAAAAGCCCAATAACTCCAATTTCTTCTTTTGTAGTGTCTCCTCTCGTTGCTGTACCTGTTCATCAGCGACGTGTACGTCCTGATCACCTACAGCAGCATAGTGGAATCGTTCTTCATCATGCTCTCCGTAAGTGCGGTGTTGTACTTCCGGTACACCCGACCGGACATCAACCGACCCATCAAGGTTCAGCTGTGGGTCCCCACACTGTTTGTCATCATTTGTGCGTTCCTCATCGTAGTCCCGTGCTACGTGGCACCGTACGAAGTGGGCATGGGTGTCCTACTGACGCTGGCCGGTATTCCCGTGTACTACATCGGGGTGGCGTGGAAGAACAAGCCGGCATCATTTGAGAACGTGCTCCGCCGGGCGACGCAATTCTGCCAGAAGATGTTCATGACGGCCAAAGAGGAGAACGGAGACGACGAAGGATGAAAAAGCGGGAGCAACGATTCCGGTAATGTACAGCCTAGTGTTTTAGAAGACAGTGCAGACGCAAAGTGATAGTAGTTTTGACTCTTTTTTAATTAGTTAACGTGACCAGACGAAATTTTTATTCTCGGACGAAATTTTGAATCTCGAAACTTTTTTATTAGATCTGATTTCAATATTTGACCAAAACTTTATAACAGTGCCAAATAAGTTTGGAGTTTATTTTGGACCCCACACTCCTCAACAATTTCCTTTTTGTGTTGCGATATAATCGCCGTCCCCATTAGTCAAAATTCAAATTTTTTTTTATGTTTATTCACTAGTGCGTCCAGTTCCAGTACTTACGTAATAAGACGAAAAAAATAAAATAAAATAAATGTACGTTATAATCTCCATTGCATTTCGTGTAAGAGTCTTCACAATTGTGCATATCAAGGAAGAGGTGCCCGTTTTGGGAAATCTTTTTCTTGCTGTGCGTCAGACCGGATACTGAGATACCGGTTCAGCATGATACTTCTTCATAAGAAGTAAAAGAAGACATATTTTCAACTAATCCTAACAAAAACACCAGTGTGGTTTCACAATAAAACAACGCTTTTGAGCTTTTTTCCTACAGACGACGAACATCACCGATCAATTTGAATCTCATGCTTGGGTTTTTCTCAGACTGGTTCCTATGAAAGCTAAACATCTCATTATCAAGAAAAGGAAAGACAAAAGTTAAGACTATACATACAGAAATCCCCAAACAATAAGACCCGCTCGAAGTTAGGTGTATAGAAGGAAGCCTTTGAAATTGGCACCCAAGTGCAGCAGTGTTTGAAGGATTGAATAGTAACATAAGAGATTGAACTTAGGTTAAGTTTGAACAGCAATGCCGACAAATACCCATAACGATAATAAAATATGCAAGATTTTTTGTTAAACTGATCGTTTGGTGTAGCGAAAGAAATTGTCCATCTTAATTTATGTAGTTTGATTTTACGAACATCATGTGACTTCGTTCTCGCCAAGGACACATCTAGATATGCCTTGCATATGGCTCTACTTGCAACCATGACTTATGGCGGTCAAGCCTGTCTTTAACGTTTCCCTTTGTAGATAATCCAATTCTTCCACTAATGCCTATGGAGTCAATGTTATCTATTAAAAGATTCGTTCATCTCAATTGATGCAATTAATATAGGGCAGCATCCATTTAACGCTTAAGGGCGGACGTGACGGTCGGGGAAATATTCGCCATTGCTCTGTTGCTACTAAGATGGTAATCTCAGATTCTACTTCATATTTTGCAACAAAAACCTATCACTGTGTATGCTCACTTGCAGTGCATATGCTGATTGTTTTTCAGCATCTTCAGTGCGATAGAACTCGAGATTACCATCTTCAAAATCGCGAGGCAAATTGTTAGAAAGAGAGGCAAGATAGGAAAAATAACACGGCGTCCCGTTTCACCTTAAATCGAGATTTTTCGACCCTCCTGGAAAAATAAATAAAATGGACACCATACTACATCAGCAAATTCCAGAATGGAACGTACCAAAGCAGTACAATGACTTCAAGCACAGTGGGTCTCTGAATCCTTGGCTCATCTTAAGAACAAACCCAAGCTGTTTGTTTGCTCTCGAGACGATATCACGTTATAATGCACGTGGAATGTCAGCTCTTCGTCTTGCGGAACACACAGATCACGGACACATTGCATTCGTTCTAGCGTGGCTCCGCACAGTGTATATGGAAAACGAATTGGATGTCGATTCCTACTGAACGATATAACATGGCACTTCTCGACACTCAACGTCAAACAGTTTCTTGAGCACCACGATTCGAAGGTATTTAGGTAGTGGCAGACGATGACAATCGTCCAATCCACTAACAACGATGCACACTTTGGCGTCATCGGCATAAAAGAGTCTTGTCCCTGGGGGAAGAATGAGAGATGCATCGTTGACGAAAAGCGAAAACAGTAGTGGTCCAAGGTTGCTCCCTAGTGGCACTCCGGATAGATTTGTGTACGGCCTCGATTCGTACGTGCCGATCTTCACACACAGCGATGGTCTGGTGAGGTATGATTCGAACCAATCAATAAAGCCAGCTGTTACATCACATTTTGCAAGTTTATGGAGAAGGATTCGATGATCTACGCGGTCAAATGCTGCTTTCAAATTCAGATAAACCGCATCCACCTGCTTACCAGCATCCATGGCACGTATGCATTCGGTCGAATCAAACAAGGTTGGTGACGACGGATCTTTTAGGGAAGAATCCATGCTGATCTGTAGGGATGTAATGTTTGCAGCTATTGAGCAGGGAGTCGTTGATGATGATTTCAAAAGCCTTCGAGCACACGCATAGTGAAGTAATGCCACGATAATTACTCACGCCACGCTTATCACCTTTTTTGAAAATTGGAAGAAGATTAGATCTTTTCCAACTGCGCACTGCCTTAGATAGCAATTGAATAGTAGTTTACGCAACAAGGTGCAGAATGAAGATTTTTACAGCACGAGTCGTACATTTATCCAACGAGGCTTGCCGAGTTGGATAATTACGACGAGTGCTGTAAAAATCGAGTTCTGCACCGAGTTGCGTACAACGTTTTTTGCAAGTTCATAAATTACCGCTTGAACAAAATTTTTCATCAAACTGCATACTGATGCTCATAGCCATGTTTAAGAAAATTTGATCATAACAGGTTATACTGTGCAGTTGTCACAATTTTTCAAAACTGCATCCATAAAGCATCAAGAAGTTGATCAAAACTGAAAACAGTGCTGCAATGGTTCATTACGCAACGCAAATCAGTGCTGTTATGAACCATTACAGTACTGTTAATTTGGTATAGGAAAGTAGGCCTTTACCTGTCAGATTTGCGTGAGGTAAAACAGCCTATTACGATGAGAAATTGCAAAAAAGATTTTTTTGCAATTTCTCATCGTAATAGGCTGTTTTACCTCACGCAAGTCTGACAGGAAAAGGCCTAATTTCCCACACCAAATAAACAGTGCTGTAATGGTTCAGATCCAGCTCAACCTACGCAGATCCAGCTTTAAAATCGTTAAAGGCGCGTTCGAACTGTGCAGCAAAAAGTTCACATTTATCGGCGGCACAGTTGGCTATTACTTCATCAAGGTACATCGATGTTGGTATTGGTAGGCCGTCTTCATTTCTTTTGGAGTTTACGAATGACCAAAAACGTTTTGGATGGTTCGGTTCGGAGGCTGTGCTCTGTTCGAAATTTATAGCGAGAGTATAAAAATGCGTTGTAGCTCCTGTGTTCTCGAGCTGTCCTGTTCAAATCTAGTTTAGCTTGTTGCGATCGATGATTACAATAGTACCGCAAAGCAGAAGATCGGCGGCGTTTCAGCACACATGCCGTAATTATGATTTCCCGCCTATTCATCGACTTCAAAGCGGCATTTGATCGTATAGAGCTATGGAAATCATGGACGAAGACGCCTCTTCTGGAAAGTGAAAATTAAGCTAGGGTAAAAGCTTCAGTTTTGGCCATAGTGCGGTATTTATCCTGTTACGATCTAAATCGGCATAAATTTATTTTTACTAGTAGATTCTAATATAGGGGGACCCGGGGCAAGAAGGTCACCTTAAGCATGTTGAACTATTAAATGGTAAAAAAACCAGTAAATCGAACGTTTATCGGACGCAAAGTGTAATGTAGATTACTATCTACAAGAGTACTTCGATATTGATATGAAAAATATCATGAAAGTGGACAAAATACAACCATCCATTTATTTCAGATGTTTTTATCATTGAAAAAGTTGGGCCGGGGCAAAAAGGACACATACCTATTTAATCAGCATTCGTCGATGAATGCCGTGCTGGGTGGCTGTCGCTTCATCGGCATCACCGCTTTGATTGTCGCGGTCCTGCTGGCGGATGGCCATTGTTTCCGTGTCGAAATCCGCTTCTACCTACGCAAAATCACCACGCACTGTTCACTACGAAATAACAACAACAACTGTTTGACAGTTGGATTCAAGGTTATGTTCAAGCAAAGTGCGATTTAAAGAGTGACCCTTTTGCCCCGGGCAGAGGGTCCTTTTTGACCCGGATCGTCAATAGTGCATTTAAATGCATATTTTCGCAAAAAATGGGGGCACAAACAACCAATAATATTCCATATTTCAAATATTTATAATAATTATTATTGTAAACTTGCTTTCAACTTCGAAAAACTATAAAGAAATATGAAATGCCCTTTGAAAACCCTTATTTTGTGCGATGTCACTATAATAACTTTTGACCAGATCCAAGATGCAGCAATCTTTTCAGCAATTTTTAGCTAAATTTAGGAATTTCAATACAAAATATGATGAATATTACATTATAAGACTTTGGAGAAGGATTATCAGTCATCGAAAGTAACATGAGAGAGTTCTCTTCATCGACTCTCTCTTCTTCAAATTAAAGTGACAAGATGCAAGTATGGTTGCACTTTTTGGTCATAAATCGCTAGGTTGCGATGCAATCTAGCGTCTAAGTGTAAAAAAGTTCGATTAAATTTGCATCTTGTCACTTTAATTTGCAGAAGAGAGAGTCGATGAAGAGAACTCTCTCATGTTACTTTCGCCCTTATTTAAACTCAATCTAGATATGGTTACGTTTCATAGGGAAATCAAAGGGTGTCCTTTTTACCCCGGGGTCCCCTAATATGATGATTACAGCTGTGAAAACAATACATTTTGATTAAAATTTGGAAGAAAAAAACAATTTTCCTTAAAAAATCAGCTCCCATATATCTATTTTGGCCACTCCCATAAGACACGTGTATTTCTTGGCCAAAATAGAAACCAAAGCCAAAACTGCGGCAATGCTTCTATTTTGGCCAGTGCCACTTTTAACACAAAAATCAGGTATTAGTTTGATTTCTGCATATTTTCTAATAAAGTATAGATCGAAACCTTTCATTTGTCACATTGGTAGTTTTTATTGGATTATTGATTATTTTTATAAAAATGATTTCTCTTAGACTGGCCAAAACCGGTGCCCGCACCCTATGTGTTACTGGAGACAATAAAATGTCTAATACCTACGTATATGTGGGTCTGTTTGCAAATTCATCAATCACAGAGAGACTGACTTTAATTATTAGTGTTGTCTTTTTTTGCATATGATTTATGTAACGTTATTTTAAACAGAAATTTGTAATAGCATCCTCGATAATAACAAAAAATCATAGGTTTTTTCTAACTACTGGTAAAATTACTAAAGCATTTTTAGAACTCTGCAATTCTTGGTGGAGTTTACGTCAACGTATTAAAAACAGAGATGCATTTTGAACGCTCATGAGCGGTGAGCGTGCCTCAAGTGTTCCCTGATTGCTCTCAAGTGCGTGTTCACACTTTTGAACAAAATCTAGGTAACTGGATGGTTCACGCAACGGTGTTCAAAACTGTCAGTTCAGACTCAGAGCCAGTAATTTGTCTACGGATAAGACTGTAGTGTAGATGTTTGACGAGACGAGCTTGCACATCAGTGTATTAATGCAACTTATCACCCATCGCGATTTATTGGTTATTTTCCAATCAGCAGCTAACCAAATTTTCCGATGGGTAATAATTTATTAAGCTTATTACTATTGAGTGTCTTTGAATTTAATTTAATTTAAAAACCTTGTGAAGCTGTATGTACAGGGGATGGCCAAAATGTTTGGGATAGGCAACTTTTTTTCTTCCACAAAAAAATTCAACATGCTGTAACTTTTCATAGAGTGCATCAAAAAATCTCAAATTTTGACTGTTTGTCAACCTATTATATGTGCATCATTGGTACAAATTTGGTCTCGATTGATTAATCTTTCGCAAAGTTAGAACCGTTCAGGTAAGACACTATTTTTCAGACAACTCATTTTTGAGCTGTCGTATCTCGGAAACCAGTGCACCGAATTGAATGATTTTTTAAACGTTTATCAACAATATATTGATACTTAATTCGACGTTATAAAATGTAATATTTTCTCACGGCAAATTAAGTTATACCGGGTTGAAATTTTTACCCATATTGAGGAAAATAAGTCAAATTTACAATACCACACAAAAATTATTAAATGTGTTCTTCCTTCAATCTAAATAGGCTCTAATATATCTGATTAGAGACAATTTGAGAACAGAAGTGGAAAAACTTTGGATATCAACACTAAAATTTATTGACATTGATGTGAAAAAATTACATTTTTTGGAGAAAAATCCAAAAAGTGTCAATTCATGATAACTTTTTTCAACGTTTAAAAAGTACCTATGTTTTAATAGTGTGTAAAGCATTTACATATTGTTAGTGTACGTTCAAAATTTCATTCAATTCGGTTCACTGGTTTCCGATATATGACAGCTCAAAAATGAGATGTCTGAAAAATAGTGTTTTACCCGAACGGTTCTAACTTTGCGAAAGATTAATCAATCGAGTATATGTACTTATTTCGGCATTTCTTGCAAGATCTTCCGTATGATATTCTGGTGCAGTAGGGGTAGGCGGAGCATTAAAGACACCCGGGGCAGAATGGACACCCTCAATATTTTCAAAGATGCGAACTCTTTTACACTTTTAATGAATGGAGAATATGATCCATTTATCTAAAACGTAGATTCAGCAAAGAAACATTCAAAATTAAAATTATACTTGACTTAACACGAAAAAGTTGCATCCTCCGTTTTTTTGTGCATGGAAATTATAATTTTCACACCATCTAAATTAGGGCCCATATAGCCGAGGCGGTAAACGCACGGGTATTCAGCATGACCATGCTGAGGGTGACGGGTTCGATTCCCGGTCGGTCCAGGATCTTTTCGTAAAGGAAGTTTCCTTGACTTCCTTGGGCATAGAGTATCTTCGTGCCTGCCACACGATATACACATGCAAAATGGTCATTGGCAGAGGAAGCTCTCAGTTAATAACTGTGGAAGTGCTCATAGAACACTAAGCTGAGAAGCAGGCTTTGTCCCAGTGAGGACGTTACGCCAAGAAGAGAGAGAGAGAGAGACCATCTAAAATAAGGTTTATTGAGTAATTAATTGCAGGTCGATTGAAAACTAATATTTCTAGAACACATGCAATTAGTTTTGCTGTATTTACATGCTTAACATGTTAATATTTTCTTCTGTTTTATATCAAAAATCTAGTTTAAAAATATTGTCTCCTACCGGGGCAAAATGGACACTCATCAATGTGAGTGAAACGACGAGGGAAAAATATAATCTAAATCACAAAGAAACCACATTCGCCGATTTCAGTATATTTTCGGTCAAAAGTTCACTATAGTAGACATAGGGTGAGACAAATTGGTCAAACAACAACAACAGTAGAAATAGTTGTTCAAGGCACGGCTGTACATGCCGACAAAAACGAAGCTTTATCCAAAACAGTCTGAATTTAAATTAACTGAACAAAAATGAACTACTTTGGCGTATTATTCATCCATAGTAGTTGTTTTGTAATGAAATAAATTTATAGGTGTAAATAATGTATGAAATTTGTAAAAGTCTCACGGTGTTCTGCCCCGTATGTTTCATGACGGTCATGAAATAGTAACATTTTTTTAAACATTTTTTGATGTAGATAAATCATGTTTTTTCGTTTGCACTCGTGTACAATAGCTGCTAAATAGAGTTAAAAAGATACATGTATCAAAAAATTAAACTTTTATGACATCTTGCCAGGTAAAGTTGGCAAAACCCTTAGGGTGTCCATATTGCTCCGCCTCCCCCTACCTGGAAGAAATTCTGGCAGATTTCGTTTGTCTGATAACATAATATAAAAAAGTCTTACAAATGTAATCCTGAAAAACAGTGGTTTCATCCCTTTAGAATGCCTAGAATATTTTTTTACAGTACTTCTCAAATATTTTGCTTTCGGAAAATATTCGTTGGTGCAAGTCTTCCAATATGCTTTTGTATGAGTCCTGAAAGATTTATAACGAAACTCTTTGAGAAATCTCCGAGATGTTATCTCCCAAAAATCTTGACTTTTTTTCACAGAAAATTTTTTCCAGCGTTTTCCCAGACAATAATTGAGAAAATCCGTCAAAACTCTATGACACTTTTTTCTTAGGATTATATCCATAATCAGTGGAGAATGGCTGTACCGTGTCATGCCCTAATACCGTGATCTTAAGGATGCACTTCACTTCAAAGAGCCCTGTAAAAATCAATAATTCACATTTCTTGATTTTTCAAACGCTATATTATTGCTTATTGTGTGTATTATGTATAATAAATATGATTATAGTAGTTTACGCAACAAGGTGCAGAATGAAGATTTTTACAGCACGAGTCGTACATTTATCCAACGAGGCTTGCCGAGTTGGATAATTACGACGAGTGCTGTAAAAATCGAGTTCTGCACCGAGTTGCGTACAACGTTTTTTGCACCTTCATAAATTACCACTTGAGGATAGTTTTTAACTAAACTTTTTCATCAGACTGCACACTTTTGTTCATAGCCATGATTAAGGAAGTCTGATCATAGCAGGTTATACTGTGCAGTTTTCACAATTTTTCAAACCTGCGTCCAGAAAGCATCAATAAGTTGATCAAAACTGAAAACAATGCTGTAATGGTTCATTACGCAACGCAAATCAGTGCTGTAATGAACCATTACAGCACTGTTAATTTGGCGTGGGAAAGTAGGCCTTTTCCTGTCAGATTTGCGTGAGGTAAAATGGCCTATTACGATGAGAAGTTGCAAAAAATAAATTCCAAATGTTTAATCCATTGTTAAAATCAAAATAGTAAAACATAGCATTGTTCCTAATACCGTGTATGTGACCCGCATACATTGGTGGTCCTTTGAATCATCACTATATCAATCATACTAAGTCTATGCTTATAAGAACCTGTGCGTCAAATGTTGCCTAGAGGTTTGTGCAATTGATTCATAAAGTAAAAAGTATCAATAATATTTTCAGTTTGTAAGTTAGTCGAAACACGGTATTTGGAACACAAAAGGAACCATGCCCTAATACCGTGTATTGGTATTTTACACTCACATTCTGTGAACATTTTTAATTTCTTGTTTTTGTAAATATGTGCCAAATTTATCACGCCTAACTTGAGGAGGTTTAATATGCTAATGATTGAAACAGTTACTTTGTAAAAAAATAATACAGTTAGTAAAATATTTGAGTTTTTTGTCAAATACACGGTATTAGGGCATGGCACGGTACTGTCTCAGGCGCAATCTTTTTTTTTAAAGGATCCTAGTGGCACGCCAAGGGACGTAGAAACCTCTCCCATCAACAACGAAGATCATAGTTCCCAATTTCACCTCCACGTTGTACATCGCAACTTCCGGTATAACTTTGGTGAGATATATCATGAGATTAAAGTCAGAAAAGAAGGTACGATCTTCGGCAAAGTTCTTAAGAACTTCGAGTACTTCCAGTTAGTAAAGAACATAGTTCCAAATTTCACCGCCTCATGGCGCTACATATTTACTTCCGGTACGACTTTGGTGAGATATATCACAAGATTGAAGCCAGATAGAAAGGTACGAACCCAGCTTCCTAGTGGGCCTTTTCATTTGACGTCTTAAATCAGCTGATTTTTCGGGCCTTTGACAGTTCTTCAATGGAGATGACACGTTCGTGTTAGCAGCTGTTGTTCAAGCTTTGTAAACAAATGCATGCACAGATCTGTCACATGAAAAGGCCTGTTCAAGGACCAATGATCATTTCAGGAACACTTTGAGAGTATTCCCCAAGAATATGTACAGAAATACTACCCGCAAATGTCCAAGGGGTTTCTCTAAGAGATTCAATTCTAGTAGATTAAATATTTTAACGTAATTATTGTGGATGCTTCGTGGATCTCATAGAAGATTTTTGTTTTCGTGAAAAAATGTAATCGTCAGAAAGATATTCTCATAATGACGATTCACACAAGTTTCAGCAAAGATATTCAAAGGAAATCCTGGCTCCAATATCATATTTGTTATGTAGAATAATAAATCAGAATCAGGGAATAAAACCCATGACCATCCGCTTATGAAGCGAACGTGCTATCAACTGTGCCACGGGCTCCGGCGCCCTGGAGAGGAATTTCCGAATGAATCAATGGAATTTCGGAAAAAATCCTTGGAGAAAGAAAGCGCTAAAGGGTAAGTCAATGAAGGAAAATACAAAGGGGCATCTAGAAGAATTCCAGAATCCCTGTTAAAAATTCCCTGTAGGAAATCCAAAAAGTATGCCTGGATGAGTTTTTGAAGGAATTCCTTGAAAAGCTCTTGAATTCTTGAAACGATTTGCAAAAAAAAATATTCAAGGATCCCAAATCGAATCACCAGAGGAATTCCCGATAGAATCCCTGGAAGAATTTGGCAAAGAAACCACTGGAGAATGGATCTTCGAAGGAATCTTTAGAGACATTTCTAAAGCAATCTCTGAAAAAAAAATTCTCAAAGAATTATTGGTGGAATTTTGAAGAACTTTTTCTTGAAGAATCCCTGGAAGAATATTTCAAGGAATCCATATAGAAATTCTCGAAGAGATCCATGGTGGAAATTCCAAAAAAATGCCTTATGAAGTAAGAGAAGGACACCCTGGCGAAATTCCAGAAGCAATTCCCTCCCTGAAAGAATTTCGGTTGGAACCTCTGGAAGGATCCCTGAAGAATTTCCGTAAAAACAGAACTTCACGAAGGAATCACTGGGAGGATTCCCAAAGAAATCCTTAGTGGAATTTCCAACGGGATCCCTAAAGGAAGTATCGAAGAAATTTACAGGAATCCTGGGAGGAGGAATTTTCTGAGAAATATTTTGAGGAATTCCTAGAGGAATCCCTTGAAAAATTTTCGGAGGAATTCCTAAAGGTATAATAAATACGTGGGTAAATTCCGGAAGGAATCACCGGAAAAATGCTTGGATAAAGTTCTGAAGAAATTCCAGAAGGAATATCTGGAACAAAAATCCCTAATAAAACTCTCGAATAAATCCTTAATAACATCCCAAGACAAATTCTGAGGGAATTGGATGCAGGACATTCCGTGAGGAATTCCCACAGAAATAGCTAGAGAAATTGTAAGCGGAATCCTTCGAGTTACTCAGATATCCCTATCTGGCTTGAATTTCGCTTGCATATCATTCGCCTGGTTCTCACCGGAAGCTGCATGAAATTCCAATCAGCTTTCACTACACCTTTCTAGGATAGTGTAGTTACAAAAACCCTGTTGAGCAATGTTAATAGAACAACTGGAGCATCTGCAATAAACTTTCGCAAGATATGGCAATCCCCATACTCTTGAGCCCAACAATGGGACGAAAATGGTTTCAGCATCTGATGAGGGCGCCATATCGCCAGCAATCGAATGGACAAGCAAAACGTTTTGTCGACACTCTTAAGAGAGGACTGAAGAAACTTGTCGAAGGAGAAAAGACGATGACCTTCCTGCCCCATCAGACATTTCTGTCTGTTTGCCAGTCTACACCAAATCGAAACACTCCGGATGGTAAATCTCCGGCCTACCTATCTTTAGGACGGGCAATGCCGAAAACTCTAAATCGTTTGAAGCCGAGTTTTTCGCGTCCAGCCCTGGCCAAGGAGAAGCAGAATGATCAGTACATCCAAAGACACGGAGCGGCCAAAAGAACCTTCGATCCGGATGGTCTGGTGTCCGCGCGAGTACAGTACGCCGAAATAATACCGAATGGGTTCCTGGACAGTTTTTGGATGCAAGTGTTTCACGCAATAACCCAACTCTTGTGCACTTCTTACTGACGAAGCACTTCTCATCGACGAATTTGAAATAGAAGTCCCAACAACTACTGGAACCGGAAAATCCACCAGATGAACTGGTTTTCGACACCACAACAATTAATGCTGTTTAGACGACGAAAACCAGGATGCTGGAACAGTGTTCCAGGGCGTCGCACGGGGTTTCAGGCGATGTCAGCGACGTTTCCAAAGGTTTCAAGAGTTGCAGGAGCGTTCCAGAGAATTTTAGTCGGTTTCTGGGGCAATCGAGCGAGAGGGGTTCAAAAGGTTTTCTGAGGCGTCAGGGACGTTTCAAAGGGTTTCAGAAGGATTCCAAAGGTGTCCCAGGGGATTTCAAGGACTTTCAGAGGGTTACGGGAGCGTTCCAGTGGTCTCAAGGGGTTTTGAGAGCGATCTAAGGGGTAAGAGATGGGGTGGTGAGGTTAGAGCCGTTCCAGGAGCGTCCCAAGGAGATTCAGAGGTTTGCAAAGGTTTTCAGGAGTGTTGCAGGGAGTTTCAAAGAACTTCGGGGTGTTCCGAGGCGTTTCATGGGTATTCAATGGGAATTCAGGAGGTTTCAGGCGCGTTCCGAAACTCTTTTCGAAAACTTTAGAATCCGCTGACAAAGCTGCGACAAAGAATTGACGACGAGTCTTGCTTATAAGCAAAGAACAACCTGAATGAAACGCGAAGCAGCAAAAAGATCGGACTGGTGGTGAATGCGTCAAAAACACACACACAGCACACATCCCGCCAAGCAAGGTTCCAAATCTCGGCTTTCGGATACTTTCGAACTCAATAAGGAGCCCAGTTTTATAGACAATAATATCTCCGTTTGGTTTTTATTAATTTTTCAGCAATTATTTTTCTTGGTTTGTTTTCCATTTTGTCTAACCATTATGTTCCGCCAGGGGTGTATATAATGCAATATGTTTGCCTTTGTTATTGTTGTGTGTATTGCGTGTCTGTCTGTCTGCTGTGTGTGAGTGAGTATCAGTGTGGGCGTGTTGTTTGTTGTATATAGATATATACTATAATAATATACTTTTTTTGCTTTATATAATCAATCATTACACATTTGAATGGAGTTTTTCAATATTTCTGCTGAAGCAAACTTGCGAAATGATTTCAAAAATATATAAACAAACAATCGCAAAAAGCGTTCCACAATACTATACAATAGCGTGTATGTGTTGAGTTGAGGCGTTTACAATGATATTAGCTATACATTATGATTCTTTTATTGTTTGTTCGAATGCGAAAAGGTGATCTATTGGGCGATCCAATTTGCACTAATTGCTAATAGGTAGCGTAAATAAGTTGATTGACACTCGATTAAGCAGCTTTAAGTTTAAGCTTTTGTTTGGAAAGCGTTTCGAATTGTTTCGGAAAGTTTTTGGTCGTTTCGAGATTTTTTTTGTGTGTGTGAGTTTTGGAAGAAAACAATATGGATGATAGCACAGAAAACAATGGATTGGAAATCAAAACAGACATTTAAGGTTATTGTTTGTTTCGTTCGATATAAAGTAAATAATCCCCTATTGCCCGTCAACTGTTTTACATATACTTTCATTTAGTAGTAGAGAATTGATCGTTTTCTGTATAAATTACATAGGCTGCTTTCATGCTTTGATTTACCGTGTTTACTTGTTCATAAATTTGCGTCAGTGTGTCATGAATAAACAGTGAGTTACAACTTCAAACATTACTTTTGTGTGTACAGAATGGGAATGTAGTTGGTGTAAGCACAAGTCGCCAAAAACGTCAAGCTTTCAACAGCCAAACACTTTTTGTTTACGTTTTAGATTTCAATGATCATGAAATGTTTACGATACACGCAAAACCAAAAATAAAGAAGCGCATAACAATTTCTGAAGCGGTGGTTTTTGCAAAAACGTGCACTCCGCGTTCTAATAATTTACTCTGCTACAGTCGCATTCCGGGTACTTACATTTACACTCTGAGTTGGAACTCGTCGTCAGTCACTCCCATTTTTTCGTCATTATCCGTATAGTAATTTTCATGGTGAAATCAAAGCAAGTTTCGAACAAACCTAGGAGGATCGATAAAAGCAAACCTCGGAAAGGATTCAGACTTCTTTATGGCACACCCTATAATGCTGCGGTCGACGACCCGGTCGCCCGCAGTAGCTTCAAGTTGTGTGTATTGGCGTAGCGATTTAAATCTAATGGAATTTCCTTCAAGTACGATACTATTGCATTGCATTACTCTCTGCTATACTGCTGTTCGGTATGCATTCAACTGTGGCGAGGCTAACAGACAAAAGGATGTAGTGACTCGAAAATGAGACTTCTAACGGGTGGTTTCTGGTAGAGCTGAGTCATACGAATCACTTGTCTATTGCCCGCTTTCAATACCATACTGGAGTTCGGTGTGAAGTAAATTCTAAGGAATAACTAAAATTCGATGTACGAGGATCAAAACAAACTACACAAATGCATTCGTCTTTTCGTTTGCCCATTTCGGGGAGGAGTTTGATCGTTAGGAAGTATTTTTTTTTTTCGTAATGAGAATTGAACACAAACAATGTGTGCAGAATAACAAACAATATGTTTACCGCTAGTTGGAAAGCCTAAGATGAATGTTTTAAACTAAATATTGATCTATTTTTAACACCAAATGTGTAATCAAACTACCACCAGTCATTGTGCCAGCAAGGATCTCTGGACACAGCTTCAGATCGATATTTTTAAATTACATATATGATTGATAATCCTTGGCACTCCTTAATATTTAATCATACTTCATGATGTTCTACGGTACTCCATGATATTCTGTGGTTCTCTATAGTGTTAAACACTCCATGCCATACCTCGACATTCCATAATAATGTGAGATATTTTAGGGTGTTCTACGCTACTCTATGGTATATTCCATGAGACCTCAGTCTGTAATGTTTTGGAAAAAGTTTGAATTATTTTTCTTGTCTGTGTTCCGAAGACTCGATGGTTTTGTAGAAGTTTTTGTAGGATCTCTGCCTCACGAAACCTTATGGCTTATGATAATTTCATGAAATCTTCATAAATCACGTAATTCTTGAACCTTCCCGTTGTTGGTTGCTGTCCAAAACTAACATCAATTTCGAAGGGATTATCAAATCCCAGAGCTTCCAGAAGCCAATCAGTAAAAGACCTAAGACTTCTCGACAATTTTCCAACTCTCATAAAGCAACCAAAAGCAAATGGTGCAACCATTTGATAAACTTCAAACGGAAGTATGCTCCCCAGTAGCATGGAGAAGGATGGAAAGTTCTTCGAGTGTACGTGTGTGGGTCATTTTACGGTCAACTTCTGATATTCTGGTAAAAAACAAACTCAACGATTGCAGCAAAACTTTCAGAACTTGTCTGATTTCTCGGATGTTTTTGAGAGAATCTCGAACCTTGGCTTAATCGACCTCGACTTGCAAGAAATCCAAAAAAAATATATTTTTGCTCAAAAAAAATTCATTGATCTAATTGGATCTTAATACTAGCAAGTTGTTAGGTATCAGTCAAGAATTTCAAAAACAAAATGGGAATTGATGTTTTGACGGAAGTAAACAGTATGGAACGAGCTCACCAATTTATCTAAAAACAACTGTTTACGGCCAGAGGGTGTCTCAGTAAACTTTGTCTTCGGCAAGGTTATTGCAAATCTACTCCTTTATTAGGGAAAAATGTTGATATTATGCTAATTTGAGGTTTTACGGACATCCTAGAACATCCTGAACACCACTGAAGTTTGAAGAAACAAAATAGTTGAAAAAGCAACGACGACTAAGCAGCTCACAAGTTTGTTACTACATAACACAGCTCCAGAATCGACGCTCTGAAGTGGTCCATCTGGAAACGTCTGGCACGTCTGATCCATATCACGCAACAGGAAAGGCCGATAGGAGCTCAACAAGCATCTTGAAGCAAAACAAGAAAGTTAATCTAGTATGAAAGTAGTATGAAATAATCTCACCAATTTGAATGAAAATAACTACATACTAACGGCCATTTTTGGGCCGCTAATTGAGTAATCAAAGTTCAAAAATATCGACCTTCTGCATCCACACGCCCCGATCATACCAGAGGACTTTCGGGGAATGGGCGTGCGAGGAAAAACAGGTTATTTTAACATATGTGCTCATTCTGCAAATGGAGTTACGTGACAAAAGTCCAAGTCGTATATCGAGGTGAGAAAACTTGACTCGAATGAAGTGACTCGCCGTGTAAATCAAATCACCTCGTTCGAGTCGAGATTTCTCACCTCGATATACGACCCCGACTTTTGTCACGTCACTCCTTTCGTAAACTGAGCACAGCTGTTTTGGCATAAATGGCATTTGTGCTCATTCTGCGAATGGAGTGACGTGACAAAAGTCGGTGTCGCATATCGAGGTGAGAAACCTCGAGACTCGTTATCCAAAGAAACACTTAAGGTAACTAGTTGATAGTGATGGTGGTGATTATTGCATCACGACCTTCCACCTTTCAAACCACAACCTCATAACCACGAAGAAATCAAACACTTTTTGGTGGTAGAATAAACTGAAATATTAAGATAATTGTGCTTAGTTCCAATCGATAAATGATGTTTTGTCAAAATGCACACATTAAACGCAATTCCAATTCAAACCCAATAGCACAGACAAACAGACGTCTCACTCTACTTACTTCCCATCGTTTCACTTTTTAACGGATTATTCAAATATTCCGTAAATCGCAAGTCGCTCGCTCATGGCGCTCGCATCGTTTTTGCTCCTGTTTGACGTTTGCTCACTACCGCCATCTACTCAGTAGGTTTGCGTACCACAGCATAATTAGCATTGGGCGATTATGTTTGCGTGACGATGATTTTTATCGCATTTTCTTCCAAGTGACACGTCTGTTTGTCTGTGCCAATAGTATTATCCAGATTCGAGCATAGGATATCAAATTTCGCAATTCCAGTCGTTTTGTTCCTCTACAGAAACTAAAAGTAAGAATAGATTTTTAAAAACAAACTAAAAGCCCAATAACAACACAGAAAAAATCAGATTTTCTAAAATCAGACAAACTTTCATTCGATAGGTTCCGTTTTCCAACTTTTTCTCCTGCGCTCTCCTACCTAGCTCCCTAACCTTGGCTAATATCTCACTCTCATCAGCTTCTTCTTCTTCTTCTCCATTACAACTTTCGATTGCAGTAATATACTTAAACCTAATGACTTAGCTTTGTTGTTTTGCGTGTATGTATGCTGCCTGTTACGCCACTCTATATGTATGTATAGATTGAAATTCAAACGTAACGCGCGCGCGTTATATTGCGTTACTGCTCTTCTATCCATATGCGATGGTTATCTTTTCTTCTTCTTCTTCTTCTTCCAAACGGTGATGGTTGGCGATATAGGTTTTTAAGCTTTTTGTATCTGTTTTTGTAACAACTTTTTTCCCTATAGCGTGATTATGCATGTGTGTTGGTAAGCTTGCTTGATTTTATACACTTTTACAAGAGAGGGAGAGCGAGACTATATGCACAGCTTACTACGATCAACCGTTACGCTTGCGGTAAGCGACGGAGTTGAATAAGTTTTTATCAGTGTGTATGTTATTTTTAGATTTAAAAAAATAATTTAGGCGGCTATCGCTAGGGAAATAACTGTAAACTGCCGCCGTAACGTAAGCGCTAGTAGGTTCAACCAAAAAATATTCACATCTTGTTTGCTTTTTTTTTTCGCTATCGCGAAAAAACATACATCAATCCAAAAATTAGGGTGCTTTCAGTTTACAGTGTTCTAGTGTTTTGTTCTTTTTTTCATTGTTATTCTTCGCGCTCGTTATGCTCTCTCGCGATTCAGTACGATTTGTTCACTTCTCTTTGATATTTTCAACTAATTTTATACATACAAAGTTACTTGAGTTGTATACAGTTTTACACACTTTTAACTCGCTTTTCAGTTCTACCAACACTTTGAAAGAAGGGGAGAATTTTAGTCTTACGGACCTTACAGTTTCTTCACCTCTCACACTTTGCTCTTAGACTTATCCTAGTGACCTTAATCCCTACTACTGTACAATTACTTCTAACGAAGACGACGCCGACAACGAGCAATCCTTGGGAGTAACTAAGCATGATGGTACTTACAGTTTCTCAGACTTTGACGACTCCTTTGTTGGGTTTTCCGGCAGCGGCGGTAGCGGCACCGCCACTATTACTACTACCACTAACCGGTTTCCGGATGGTTGCCTTTGGACTACTGTTGGCGACGGTTGCCATATGACCCGAGGGTTTCTTGGGGGTTACCTTCGATGGCACTGCTGCCACTGTTGCCGCTGCTACTGCTGCATTCGACGAGGGACGTGGTTTACCTTGGGTTTGACCAGAACCTACCGGTATCCTGTTTTGTGGGGGTTGTGTGGTTGTAGTTAAGTCGATTGATCGGTTTGAGGTTAGGGAAACGATGATAGACGAACACAAAATACAATACAGCGGATCAGGAGAGGATACGTTGAGAAAAACGAAATGAAACAGAGATACATAGACAGATACACAGAGAGAGAAAAAGACAAAAAGTGTAAAATTGTGGGAGAAAAACCAAAAAAATAGTAGGTTAACGTAATGGTTCAAGTTTCCGTTATGGGTCAGTCTCTTCACCGTGTGCGTGTTGCTGGCCTGTAATGAAACAAGAGTGATAAATAAGAAAGGGTTGGTGAAAATAAAAACAAACTTCTTAAAGGATCGCATTCTGCAGGTAGAGTTTGATCGTGATAAACGGGTTTATTTGTCGGCGTCTAAAAAAAAAACGTTTTTAGGACGCCATCTTGATTTTTTTTCGGAAAATAATTTCCGAATCAGTGGAAAAGCGATTTTTTTATCTTCAAATATTAAAATCAAGTACAGTTCTTTTTCTTTTTGAGAATGGTTGTTGGAAATATCATAGAGAACACACATCCTAGCTTCGAGAAAATTATCTCAAAAGCTGTTTAGGGAATTACACTTTTTTAGCGTTGAGAACACTAGCGTGACTTAAGCAGCATGCTACAGTCAGTGATTAATATGCATATCTAGACAGACAAGTTGTATAATGTATATTCACCACTGACAGCAGCAAGGGAACTTTGCGTTAGCAGCGTCATCACGAAGTAGCCACTTGTGTTGCCATTTCAAATGACCGTTAAATTCCTTACACAGTTTTGAAACTCGACTTGGATGTTTGTTCACTGTGGAAATATATACTGCAAAGTGCTATGGTGAAATCAAGTCGAAAACTGGAAACCGAACCTCATATCTTGGGGAATGAGAGTTACAGATTAACAAACTTAGATTCAGAAGACTGGTCAGCAAGCAAAACGGCTACAAAAACAAAATCTCCAACATTCGAGTTCTGAGACGTAACAAAATTCATGTTGAACAAGCAGACCCACTTCTGAAGAACAACAACTACAAGGCTTACATTCCGCGTACCTTTGTATCGGACCTCGGCAGCCGGAGTTGTGGCAGAAGTTCACACCAACATGGATATCGACGAAATCCAGAAGAACACTTCGAGACCATCATGGCGAAGACATGATTTCACGTACATGGAAGTAAAATAACAACATCACACATTGCAAAACCGGTACGACATCTTTGAAAACGCCGACGAGTTTCTAACGATTCCGAAGAGCTATTCCAAAATAACCAGCGGAACTGCAAACCAACTAAGGGGTATCCATAAAGTACGTCACGCTTAGTGGGGGGAGGAGGGGGTTCTAAAAAGTGTGACAAGCAATGTATTAAGGATAGGAAAAACCCGTACGAAGGGGGGAGGGGGTTGAAAATTCCCATTTTTAGCGTGACGTACTAAATGGATGCTCCCTAATATGCACCAGTATCGGCCACAGAAGACGAAACGATCGATTGAGTAAGTATACTTACATATGTATTGCGAAGCAATCGACAGTGTTCACGGACAAAAAGAAAAAAAAATGAAGGAGAAAAAGAAGAGCAGCACAACATGAAACATTTTTTTTTTTAATTTTTATTTTTGTGTATTATCATATATATATATATATATATATATATATATATATATATATATATATATATATATATATATATATATATATATATATATATATATATATATATATATATATATATATATATATATATATATATATATATATATATATATATATATTATTATCATGAAACAATGAGAATGTCAAATTTCATTTGGAATTTTCGATTTTTTTTTACTCTCTGAGCACAACTGAGTGGCCCTCTTAAACAAATACCGGGTGGATGACTTCGAGAAGTTCGTGCGAAAGTTTGAGCAACAACAGAAGCAGAAAATGCAGCAGCAGCAAATCGGCGCGGTCGGGGATGGCAGTACCACAGAGAACAGACATCCAAGTCCAGTTCCAAAACTGTGTAAGGAATTTAACGGCCATTTGAAATCGGCAACACAAGTAGCAATAGCGTGGCGCTGCAATCGGTTAATTTCCCATACTAATTTAATTCACCACTTGAAATGTTTCAATTCACCACTGACTGTGGCAATATGGTGTTTGGTGGCGTTAGTGTTGTCATCGTGTATTGGTTTGCAACCTTACTCAAGTAAAGATTCAGATCCTTACACAACTTTCCGAATGAAATTTGTTCTAGCCTGGATGTCTGTTCTCTGTGGCAGTACAATGACTGCGGGTGGAGCAGTAATTGCCGGCTATCAAGCTCCGATGGAACAACGCAAGAACAGATCCAGAGACAGATACAAGCAGAGGTCGGACACGGTTGATTGGTCTGTGAATGTGAACGACAAAGAGTATGTAAATATGACCCAGAACATGCTAATGTTATTACAACTAAATATACAAAAGAAACCTTAATAGAAATAAAAATGAACTAACTTGAACATTAATAATGGATAATTATGACGTAGCTTTTGTTTCAGAGAGTTGGACAAAAACATCTGAACTCCAGGGACGACAGATATGGAGGTGCCGTCCCAATCATCGACAAGAAGATTAAAACGTGCGAGATAGAACTACCAAGTTTACCGAAAATTATTGCAAGTTATTGCAAGAAAAGTAGTCAACATCGATCTATATATGTCGCTCACAACGTTTTTCACCTGCATCTAAGAGGACAGCCTCAAAACCGTGTTTCGCAAACTAGCACAGTACACCAAGGTGCTTGTTGGTGGTGATTTTAATTGCCACCATTACCTCCTGGGATCCTAGGCATTCGGACAACAAAGGAAACGCGCTATTTGAACTAATAAATGAAGAAAACGTAATCCTTCTGAACGATAGTAATCCGACCTATGTTCCGGCTGAATTGAGCAAGGTTCCATCTACTATTAATCTGATATTGGTGACTCCGCAGTTGTATCATTGTACAACAATCAAAGTTCTCGATTATGGCATAGGAAGTAGGCATTCAGCAATTGAAACCAGAAGTTCTCTAATAGAACCTAGAACACCAACATTTGTTAACCAGGCCAAGGTGCAGAGAGCATTTAAAGATATCGGCCTGGCAGGAAAAACGGGAGACCAGAGCAATTTTCAACAGGGATGGAGGGATGAGGCAGCTGATAGAGCGAAAGCGCAGGCGTTTTTCAACAAAAAGAAGAAGGAAACATTAAAACAACGCTTTGACGAGTTCGACCCCCGAACACCATCAAGAGAAGTATGACAGAAGCTGAGATCCCTGAATGGAAGGAAGAAGAAGGTCAACAACGTGCTAACCCATGACGATCCCTCGATGGCTAGAGTCTTACTGTACGAACACTTTCTCCAGGAGGACTATCTCGATTACACACCATGTTATTTACCAACATACGACATCATCACATCCACGTTCAGGTAAATGACTCTGGCATCCAAAAAAGGTTTATCACCTGGTCCTGACGGAATAACATACAGTCTACTACGAACCCTAAGCCCGGACCTTCGAGACAGCATCATCCGTGACATGATCCACATGTGGAAAACGTGTTCGTTATTTAAGGAAATACGTACCATAAAGATCGTTGCTGTCCCTAAGCCAGGAAAACCCCAGAAATGGTGGAAGGGATCATACCAATTTCCTTGGTTAATTGCGACCTGCTGAAGCTACTCAACGCTGCAGCAACATCCGGAGGAAAAAACGGTACTGCTAGAAGTGTCCTTCGGCATCCGTATGCGACGGTAAGTTAGTTGATTAGAATTTGTGACTAACAGAATCCATCAGAAAAAAATAATACGAGTAAATCATATCACTGAAGTAGTGTTGATTTTAGTTACAATTGATCTTCTTGGGTGAAATCCATGCTGATCCGGAAAAATATAGGACTTGCAGCAAGAAAACAACGCGTCGTCGATTATTATTTTAACAACTTTGGAGCAAGCACGGAGTGAAGTGATTATTCAATAGTACTCCGCAATTTGTATACTGGGAACATATAGAAAGATTTTCACAGCCCAGGAAATGCATTTTGTAACAGAGACAGGTTAAACAGTTTCGTCAGCAGTAGGAAAAGCTCGTCCGAGCAGTTTTTCAAGATGCAGGGTGGAACACCGTCCGGCCCTCCTATGTTTGAATACTTGAGCTTGCTGATAGCCATCCCTACGTTCTCAGGGGGTAAGCAGAGCTTGCGCGTCTATTTCCAAGAAGGATTTCAGAAGGTGAGCCATCCTCATTTCTCTTGGTTTTGACAAAAGACCAGAATGATTTAGGACTTCGGTGGAGTTTGTTCTGTATGCGTTTAGTAGAGCATTTTTAGAGATGGCGGTTGTAATTTCGGTAATCGTTGTTAGCAATAGCGAATGCGCGCTTGGTAAAAACTTTTTTAACCCTGCTATACTGCCTCACTCGCAAAACAGTCCCATATGAATAGGAAAACCAGCAAAGATGGGACTGTTATGCGAGTGGCGGCAGTATATTGTACGTTTAGCACTAAATTGACTTCCGAAAAAACTTCATCGACTTCCGCTGCCTTTCCTATGCGTTAAACATAACGTCGGAAGTAGTGCGCTGTATAGAAAACCAGATTTACTGTACAGCGCACTACTTCCGACGTTATATTTAACGCATAGGAAAGGCAGCGGAAGTCGATGAAGTTTTTTCGGAAATCAATTTAGTGCTAAACGCACAATAGTTACGAAGCACTTAAGATCTTAAACGCTTCAGGTACCGAAATCGATCATTACCCCACACTGACTTGGGAGGTAGTCTTTTCAAAGGCGCATGAACAGATATTGTTTGACTCAAAGTCTAAGTAAAATGGAAAACCGCTTCGTTGACACAAGAACATGTATCAAGAAAATGCCAGTTAACTTGAGCTAGTGATTGGGCCATTGAGCCGGAATCAGCTTTGCTTAAATCTAATGCCAGTAGATCATCGTAGATGATGGGTACAGGAATACTGACTGATGTTTCTAACGCGGAATGATCTGAGTCGAGTCTAATTAGAGGCTCTGTTGTTACCAAAACTGAGCAACGGAATAGAGTCACTTTCGTTTACCAATATCAAGTCTAACATTTTGGAATTTGGATTGAGGATCTTATTAATCTGTACAAGCCCATGCAAATCAAAGCCGTCCAAGAGAACACAGCATGACTCTGGCATTTGCGATCTGAGGACATCGATAGTAGGAACATCTCTACACATAATATTCCAACACAAGCCTGATTGATTGTAATCGCCATACTGTAGAACGGGAGCGGGACATTTGGCATAAAGTCATTTGGCATAAGGTCGTTTGGCATAAGGTCACTTGGCATAAAGACATTTGGCATAACGGTCATTTGGCATAATGGACATTTGGCATAATCGAAATGCACCCTTCTTTATTATGCCAAGTGTCCATTATGCCAAATGACCGTTATGCCAAATGTCTTTATGCCAAGTGACCTTATGCCAAACGGCTTTATGCCAAATGACTTTATGCCAAATGACACAGACCCCTGTAGAACCAGATCACTGCTATCTCTTGATGTTATAGTGCCAATCGAATTGAAGTGGTTGTTGATATAGTTTTCCTTAAGTAGTGCCATAATTGGTACAGGCACCCTATGTCACATCAGATTTACGGTTCGAAGGAATATACGGAGCGCGATACTAAATGTGATTGAGCAGCATAATTTTCTCCCATAACTGTTCCACTGCCGTGCTCACTAAAGTAGGTACTGTCTAAGCTATTGAAGAAGCGCGTCGAAACTGCTGTCAAGACACCCCAACCACCTTTTGGCAGTTCCAATGAGTACCAAAACGTCATGATCAGCCTCGGGCCTCAGCGACAGCTACAAAAAGGTCATCGATTTTAGTTCGCAGCCCACGAACATTCTGGTAGTAGATCAGGAGCTTATCTGTTGATATTTTTGGACTAATTTCTGGTACACTGCTAGTAGTGCCAAGTGAAGCACTGGGTTGACTACGGTCCTACGGTGCTCCGGCGAAACATCACTGTAAGCAGCAGGAAGAAGTTCAGGGTACGAAAGAACGCTATTTTCATAATACTTGGCTGTGCAAGCAGGGTGGATGCCCCCTTGCCTGTACCGAACACAGAAACGGAATGGCTTGGATGGCAGAAACCGGGACCAGCTTTTATCGTGATATACGATATGTAAAGGCGCGTGATCGGTAGGCGGTCGATGATCGACGGAAGAATGTGCGTGCAGATTGAGGACCAAGGGCCGATTCTTCAACTTCAACATAATCAACATGTACTAACAGCCCCACACTACGCGCATCTCAAACGCGAGTACGGCCGCTTCCCAAGCTTTGGCGTCAAGATCATCATAAGAGACGTAAACGTTCAGGTAGGTCAGGAGGAGGAATTCAGACCGATGATGGGAAAGTTCAGCGCCCACCAGCTGACGAACGAAACGGTCGACGATTAATTGATTTCGCTGCCTCCCTTTCCAACACAGCCTCCCTTTTCGTTGCACCTCAACATCGACTCCGACCACTACATGGAGATGGTCAAACTGCGCCCAAAACTTTCCGTCATTAACAATGTACGGTACCGGCGACCGCCACGGTACAACCTAGAGCGACTGAAGCAACCAGAGGTCGCCTCAGCATACGCGCCAAATCTCAAGCATTATCAGACGAGGCTGAGCTCGATGTAGCCCTTCTAGAAGGCTGCTGCAGAGCTAAGCTGGAGTACAGCAAAAGCAGCCATCAACAATGTAGCCGAGAGCACCATCGGGTACGTAAGTGGAAATAAGTCGACGGAACGGATGGTTCGACAGAAAGTTCAGGATTTTGGAGGAGAAGAAGCAGCACGGGCGGTAATGCTGCAGCAAAGAGCCCGGCAGAACGAGGAACGTTACAATTACAAATAGAAGCGGAAACAGCAGACCCGCCTCTATCGGCGAAAAAGCGCTGCCAAGAAAAAGCGGAGTGCGTGGGAATGGAACTGATGTGCCGTTCCCAAGAAGTATGGAAGTTCTACCAGAAACTCAACGAATCCCGCAATGGCTTCGTGCCGCAAGCCGCAATAAACAGGGATAATAATGCAGCCTCTTGACGGATGGAAGTGAGGTGATCGAAAGGTGGAAGCAGCACTTCGACAAGCACCTGAATGGCGTGGAGGACGTAGGCACGGGAGACCACGACAACGGAGAGAATGACTACGCTAATGCAGCAGAAGACGGAAATGAGTCAACTTCCACGCTGAGAGAAGTTAAAGCTGCCTGTTGCTGGCAGCACTGCGGAACTACCCTCGCAATCTTCAAAATGTAGGCGAAGAGTCAGGCTGAATGAGAGAAAGAAAGTGTACCTAGTCGTGACTTTGCTAATAATTTTCCAACCGATCAGCAACATCGGGGTTAAAGAAGTTGTGTTAAACCTAAGGAACGCGCTTTATATGCGTTTTCTAATATATCCTATATATCTAAAATGTTGAACAAGTGCAGTTAAACTGAAATCTATGAATTTACAACTAGCTATCACAGTAAGTTCCACTTAAATCTAATTGATATAAATATAACCTAAAATTACTATCACAGATATGTACAACGAAGGTATTACGGGACTGAGGACAGATATGTTTAAAACCGATAAATGTAAGTAATTTAAGTAAAGTGAAATCTAAAATGTAATAAAACGTATTCTTCCAGCTTAATAGTCAGGATCTGGTAAACCGAACAGCTACCGGAGGAGTAGAAGGAATGGATAATCTACCCCATTCACAAGAAAGCCGACCATTTGGAATGTAAGAACTTCCGAGCGATCACCATTTTGGATGCTACCTACAAAATGCTATTCCAGATCATATTCCGTCGTCTGTCACCTAAAACAAATGAGTTCGTGGGAAGTTATCAAGCCGGGTTCATCGACTGTCGGTCGATTACGGACCAGGTCTTCACCGTACGACAAAACTTGATGAAAAATCATGGACGAAAACGGCTTTCCTGAGAAGCTGACCGGACTACTCAAAGCACTGAGTACTCAAACTCAAACTGACACTGAGGAAGATTACAAGTGGTTGTCGAAATACGCGTATCTGTCAAAGGATAAGCAAAATAGGGCGGAAATAAAAGGTACAAAACTGATTACATTCATTCGTAGAGGGTATTCTGCTTAGAGGGTTCGAAAAATCGGTACAAGATACCTAATGTTGTTGATTCAGTTTTAGCTTGAACTTGATGTTATTATCCTAAATAGGTATGAAAATGAGAAGGACAAAAAAACTCGACACTCACCTAGGCGTAACGACGGTGGCGGCCTTCTTTGGCGTCGTATGCAGCGGCTTGTTCGGCGTCCGTGGAGCCGGCGTGGGCGGAGACGTCACATGTTGACCAATCGCCGCTACCGTTCCCAACGATCCGGCATTGTACCGCTTGGGCGGTACAATTCGGCTCGGTGACCTCAAAGTTTTGCTCACCATGGGATCCGAATTCGCCCTGTGAAAGTATTGGGAAGATTGTTAGAAATGAGCTAGAAATTGTAGAAATGGCTCGTAACTCACCGTGTCGTCGGGTAGCTGACGGGCCGAGGAATGCGAGACTTCATCGCACACCCAGTGGGGGTGTTGCCACCGCTCCGCGGTTGCTGCAGCTCCTGCTTCAGCTGTTGGCCTTCCTTGCTCAGTAGTTCCCACTGGATCTGCAGGCGCTTGAAGCGATTGGATTGGATCTTGTCCTGCTTCTCTCGCTCGGTGGCCAATCCGGAGGGGGACTGCACCGCCGACGGAGTTGGCTTCGCCGGTGGTTTCTGTGCCATCGTAACGGACATGTTCGGCGAGTTCGGAGGAGTCGTGAACTTGATCTCCGTTGGCCGGAGCAGGTGAGCTTGCTGGCGGACGGGAGTGGTGTTGACCGGACCTGGGGCTGGAGGTTGATTGAAGGATACATTTTTCCGTTGAGCCAAAGCGCGGCTGACTTCGTGCCTTAGCCTTTGGCGGTCGTACACCTCTTCCGACTGTGCTACGGTGGTACTTTCCCCGGTGGTCGCTTCCAGGAAGTGGGCCAGCTCGGCGTAATGTTTCAGTTCCGATTTCGGGACGTTGGAAAGGAAGTGCTCGGCACGCATGCGGGCTTCTAGGTCATCTTCCAGGCTTTGCTGCTGCTGAGCCCGGTTCAGTTTGCTGCTGACAGCTTTGTTCAGTTCGAGATCATTCATTTCGTTAAGTTTGTTCAACCGATGATAATCGTCGGCCGATGGTAGTTTGGGAGTATTGGGAAGACGAGCTTGATGCTGGGACATGTTGGGGGAGTTGTTCACTTTACGAGTACCGCTATCCGGGATTTCGTTAATCGAATCCTCCAAGATCAAATTTTCCTCCGAGAAATTGCAGCACGGTTCCTGTAGGGACCGTCGTTTTTCCATACTCTGGCCGGATTTGTGATCCGCCTCAAACATGCTATTGCGCTTGGCCTTGGCTGAAGTCCTCTGAACGGAAGTTCTCCTGAGGATACCCTTAGGGGCGACCCGTCCCGATGGTGGCCTTTCCGCGGATGTCACTTCTGCCGGGCTGTCGTACTGGTAGACGTAGAGGTTATTGCCGCTTCCGCTCGGTCCCAACAGGTCCATCTCGGAATCCGTTAACATCGTAGACGATCCGCGATAGCCCGAACTGGGCGGCTGACTAGAACTTCCTCCGGAACTGGAGCTATTGTAGGTCTGCGTGTTGAGAATGTTCACGCAATCACAGGTAACGCCCCGACCTCTCCGCAAGGGCGGAGTCATACAGAACAGTGGCTTCTGCGGAGCGTTTTCCTCCGCCACGCTGCAAGCATTCGCCTCCGGGACGTTCCTCAGTAGCTTGCGGTATTCCTGCGGCAGCAGCGTGATCAACGACTTCCAGTCCAGCACGTGCTTGTACTCCTTGGCCTTGAGGTTCTCGATGTCGTTCATCGACACGGGACGCGACTTGCGGAGATGTGACCGCGAGGCAAAGTTCTCCTTGAACGAGAGCGGCGAAATGACCACATCGTTCTGCGATTTGAGGAAGCCCAGGTCCGGTAGGACGTAGTTCGGGTACACGACGAAAACCGGCGCCTTCTGTTTGTCGCCGAGCTTGTTCAGGTGCTCCAGGAATGACGGTGGCACCACGCGGACCTGTGCGAGAAGGATGGAAAAGATGAAGGAAACATTAGAGATTACTCGTACAATGTTAATGTTTGACTTAGACATTTATAGAATTTGAGCTTGACTAAGCGCCCGTTGTTGCTACTCCGGTAGCTACACTAACCCAAGGATAACTGCATGGGACTAACAGGCATCTTCAGTGCATAAGTGTTGATGATTTTCTTTTGTTTAGGCGGAATTGTGGCGTGAATTATTGCGATGGAATTCCAGAAGTTTCCTCCAGGACTTTCTCTTGGGATTCATTGTTCAATTCCACCAACACGGTCTCCTGGATATCTGTGGGAGTTTTCCCAAGATTCCCCCCGCATTTCCGCCTTAGAATACTTCAGGGATTTTTTTTGCAGGAATTCTTCCCGGAACACTTGCTTAAAAACTTTCCAGATTCCTCCCTATATTCAAAGTGGCGTCCCTTCCAGGACTTTTCCCGGAGGTTTTCCCCGAGTCTTTGATGAAGTTTGCCTAGGAATTCCTCCCAGGATTCTTCTGGAGGTTTTACAGTTTCGCAGAGACCCTTGCGGGATTTTTCTCGGAGATCCTCCAGTGAATTCTTCAAGAAATTGTCGTGGGATTTTCCGACAGTTTCTCAAGGTTCTTCCACAGGAGTTCCTCCTTAGATTTTTTCCGGAGTTTTAAGCGGTACTTCTCCAGAATTACTTTCAATATTCCTCTCGAGATATTCTCAGGTATTCCTCTTCAAATTTCCTTCCAAACACTTTGCAGGATTTATGCCAGAGTTTCTACCAAAGGTTGTTGCAATATTTATCTTGGAGTTCCTTTAAAAAATTCTACAGGAGTTTCTCCACAGATTTACCAGTGGGATTTCTCTCTGAGTATTTTGAGGTATCTCTTGCACTTTCTCCCAAGTTTCTCTGCTGGTGCTCCTGATGGAGTGTCTTCCAGAGGTTTTCTGATAATTCTTCAGGATTTTATAGCTTCCGGAATTCCTCCCATAGTTGTTCATCTCTATCAAAGTTTTTCACGAGATTTTTCAATAAGTTCCAGTCAGGAACTTCTCAGGATAAGAAAATTCAGTAGGAATTCCCGGAAGAAATATTGGAAGGTATTCCACTAGGACACCCGGCAGGAGTCCCGGAAGAAACTATTGGAGAAATTTCAGGAAGAACTTCGGTAGAAATCTTGGGAGTAACTCTGTGATGGATACTGGGGAAATCTCCGTGTGAACTCCCGGGAGCTATTGCGGAAGAACTTACTGAGGGAAATCCTAGAGAACGCCCGAAATAATCCCTTGGAATGTAAAACCTCTGGAGCAACTTTTGGATATCCTGTGAAATCCTCGAACACCTCTAGGAACGATTCCGGAAACCTCAATGTATGAAATGTCGGATGAAACTCTGACAAAATTCCTCGAAGAACTCGCCTAGGAGTGTCTTTCGAAGAACTCGCTTGGAATTTCCCTCGGGACATATGCAGGAGTCTCGCTGATGTATCCAAAGATATTACTCCCGGGATTTACCAGCAGCTTTGTGTGAGATTTCTCTCTGAGAGTACCTCCCGAAATCTCAACCGAAGTTCGACCTGGATTTGGGTTTCTTCTAGAAGTTTCAACTGAAAGTTCCTCCCAGAATTTCTCGTAAGACTTCACTCGGAGTTCCTTCCGAGATTTCTCATGGAGGACCTACCGGGAATTTTCGCAAAATTTCTTCCGTAGTTCAACACAACATTTTTCCTGGAATTTCTTACGGAATATCGCCAGGGATAAACTCTCGAATTTATTGGAGGATACCACTTGCGATTGAGGAAGAAACAGAATAGGAAACTTTGGAAGGTATTCCGCGAGTACACCCGGTAGGAGTCCCGGAAGAAACTATTGGAGCAATCTCAGGAAGAACTTCGGTAGAAATTCCGAGAGGAACCTTTGATGAATACTGAGAAAACCTCCGAAAGAAATCCCGGGAAAATTGCAGAAGAACCTCCAAAAGAAACTCCTCGAGAAATCCCGGCAAATTCTCTAGAAGAAGCTCCAGGATAAAGTCTTCCACGAATCCTAGTAGGACCTCCTGGTAAACAATCGGAATAAATTCCTGTAGAAATACCAGGACAATTCCTTGAAATGTAGCATTCTGGTAGAAACTATTAGATAAGCTCCGGGAGAATCTCTGAAATTCCACGAGAAATTCTAGGAACGATTCCGGAAAAGCCTGATGAAGTTTCCAGGTTGAACTCTGACAGAATTTCTGCAAGGACCTCTGGGAAAAACTCCAAGGAAAAAAATCCCGCGAGAAACCCTGATTGAAATCCCAGAAGAATGTCTAGGAGAGATGCCATAATAAACTCAAGGCGCACACTTGATTTTACCCTAGGGTTTTTTGCCGGATTTTTTTCCTGGATTCCCAACTAACATTTTCAGCGCTATAAGCTTCAGTCATTTGCTTTCTGTTGTGTAACCATCGAGTAAAAGCAGTCAACGCTGAATAAAAGGAAAGCTAGTCAAATATAAATCATTAGCTAATACACGACTGCAAAACAAGCACCATACAGCTACCAAACTCGGTTTTCAGAATTCCATTGCTTGTCACTGGGGCTGCCTTTACTCCACTCTATTCCAACTCCGGGAGATTTCCCGGAAGATGTGAAAACTTGAACACATCGAATAGGAGTCCCCACTAACAAAACAGCTGCTACTATACAGTACAATTCGTTATACTGACAAATCCCCAAACCAGCAGCGCTTTAAAGGCCGTTATGCGATTTCATTACGGCTAGAAGCTGTAATAAAGAAACTGTTGGTTTATCAACACGGCTTGTCGGATATAAACATTATTGAGGAATTCCACGGAGTCATGTCAGTCGATCCTGAGCGACCATTTCAAAAATATCTGAAACTTTGCACAGTTTTTCAATTTCATATAAATCGCCATTTTTTGATATTAAACCTTCATATTCACTCACGACTAACTTTTCAAAAGGGTGTATGCGAAAAAAGTTCTAAAATATTCTAAAAGCTGTACAGCAAAAACGGATTGTTCGATTGTTATAAATTTTTCAGCAAAGTTAGATAACTAAATGATGATTCCTTAGAAAATATACACTGTAAAAAATTTCTTTTTCTACTTTGAAAAAATATGATATTTGTCACAAAAACTCAAATATCTCAAAACCCTATCTTTTAACCAACTTCAATTTTTTAGGGGAAATGGCCCATTATATCAGCTATCTACCATAAAATTTTGGTGATGGTAAACTGATAAACAAAAAAGTTATGACATTTCAAACATTTCACAATTTTTACATTTAGTAACAAAAAAAATTTTTTTTCTGTGTAAATTATTTCGAGAATTATATTTTGATGCTGATTTTATTGTAAAGGCTACCGCCTGAATTAAACAAGTTGTTTTCATGATACTTTAGTTTGATTATTCGTAATTACTATAGTATCTATTTGAAACTTAGACGCGATCCAGTGTTGTGATCAAAAATATTGAGATTGTCATACTTTTTATTGTACGTGACTGGTGAAAAAATCCCTTGATAGTGTTGAAAAGCTGTTGATTATAAGAAAAATGCAATTGAATTTATTTTTAAGACAAAAGCTGTATAATAAAAGTTTATTATACGCGTATACGTCTAGTTTATCCGCAAAAAAATCCCTCTTACACACTTATTTCTGAATTGCCTGTTCGGTACTTTTTTGACGAGATTATAACAGCAGTACGATCTCGGTAGTTTCGGTAATCGATTTTACTGAGGCTCAGTAAAACAACTGTCAAAATCGTATGGAAAAGGTAAACAATGCATTTTTGCTGAACGAGTTCGGTGCTCAGCAGTTTTAATCTCGTCAAAAAATTACCGAACTCGGTAATCAAAATTAAGTGTGTAGAGAACAGACTTTATGATCGGAAGAATGCGAGTAACTTCAACAACAACAAATGCATAAGAGGTACATACCACAGACAAACAGACGAAACGCCTAGAACAATTTTAGTGAAAATTCATCGCCCAGTTCACACTATCACCACCTGGTGGAAATGTTTCACGAAACACTGCGTTGTGCAATATCGTCATCAGAAGGCGCTAGTGTGAAACGTCAAACGCAAAGAAAAACGATGGGCGCTCTTCTTGTTATGAAAGCCACAACCAAGATTCAAAATGATCGTTGAAGGCGTGGTCAATGAAAATTTCGCCAGTGTTACGTTTGTTTGTCTGTATACATACCTGACAATGCTCACGAAAAAAAAACAAAAAAATACTACCGCTATGAATATTAAAAATTGTATAGTATTTTTTTCTTCAGCCACCAACACCAAACAAGTAAGTTAAAATTAATAAGTGATTTTGTTTATTATAATCTAACGAACAAGATGAACAGTCGCTTTCTCAAAGGTCTTCAACTCAACGCTCTCTTGTAGACCGTTTGATGAAAAAAAAATGTTCAAAAGAGTTACGAAATCTCACCGAAAGCACCATAGATAAACTGAAAGAGACTGGTTATGCCCAAATGTCCACATTGTGTACAAAATTACGCATTTGCACGTCCTGCCGTCTAGAATTTGACAAACGAGCCATCTGTATATCATCGGTAAAGCAGGGCGCAGGAAGTTCGAAAACGACAACAACTGAGAAATTGCCATCAGCGACATCTGTTTAAACAATTTAATTACGCCCCTTTTCAAAAATGCCCTGTAATATTCTTCAACATCTATACCCATTTCAATATTTTTAACGTTGCAAAACACGCTTTCAACATTCATCTTGAAGAAGAGGGAAAACACTTGTCCTCAAATGTAACAGCAAATTAATGAATAAACGACTAATGCGCGGAGGGCGTGATAAAATCGGAACATTACGGTACATAGTATATTATATTATATGTATATATAATATATAATAAAAACAACTTGTTTTACTCACGCAAGGCCATTAACAATAAAATCAGCATCAAACTTCAATTTCCGGCCGAAATAATTTACACTAAAAAAAAATATTACTAAATGTGAAAATTGTGAAATGTTTGAATTGTCATAACTTTTTTGTTTATTTTCATGGTAGATTGCTAATACAATGGACCATTTTCTCTAAAAAATTACGTTGGTAAAAAGATAGGGTTTTGAGATATTTGAGTTTTTGGGACAAAAATGATATTTTTTAATGTTAAAAAAGATTTTTTTCACAGTGTATATTTTCTTAGGAATCGCCATTTAGTTATCTAACTTTGCTGAACAATAAAATCAGCATCAAATCGCGATTCCCGGCCGAAATAATTTACACAGAAAAATTTTTTTTACTAAATGTAAAAATTGTGAAATTTTTAAAATGTTATAACTTTTTTGTTTATTAGTTTACCATCACCAAATTTTTATGGTAGATTGCTAATACAATGGACCGTTTTCCCTAAAAAATTCAAGTTGGTAAAAAGATAGGGTTTTGAGATATTTGAGTTTTTGTGACAAAAATGATGTTTTTCAATGATAAAATAGATTTTTTTTCACAGTGTATATTTTCTTAGAAATCACCATTTAGCTATCTAACTTTGCTGAAAAATTCATAACAATCGAACAATCCGTTTTTGCTGTGCATATTTTTGAATATTTTTGAACCATTTTCACATACACCCTTTTGAAAAGTTAGTCGTGGCTCTAAATAAAAATTTGATATCGAAAAATGGCGATTTAGATGGAACTGAAAAACTGTGCAAAGTTTCAGTTCAATAGAAAATCATGAATTAAAAATTTTCCTTAATTTTGATGCTGTTGCTTGGAATCGCTCTATTGTCAAAACAAACTTTGACGGGATTTATAGCTACTACACAAATTCTTTAAGCTATCCATGTCTTTGCTGTGAAATTATTTGGGTTGCTTTTATTGCACTTTAATTCAATGCCGGAAGATTTGCTAGAAGATGTGCATATCGAGTAAGAGTCCCAGCCACTACAATAGCTGCTTTTATACAGTACGTTTTGTAATGTTGCCAAAACACAAAACAGCAGCGCTTCGTAGCCGTTTAAAGAGCACTCTTTCAGCTAGAAGCTGTGAAGAAGAATCTGTTGGCGCAACCACACGGCTTGTTCAATGTAAACATTATTGCGTTTGACGTTTCACAAGCTTTTGCAGCAAGATGAAGTTGGGTAAGGTTTCTTGTGGCACAATTATGGAGCCTTGTCTGGAGTAAAACAAAACGAGCTATTTTCACGGTATCCATAACCTAATTATATTTAATCGTTTAATTTGGGGATGCCGTAAAACTATTATTTAAGAACTGCGAAAAGGCTGAAAAAGCGCCTTCTCAAACTGTTATTCAGTTAGTGGTTACATAGGACCGAGAAAAGAGCTATGACTAGGGGGCATAGAAGCTGATCGCACAGCATGTACAAGTGGATTAAGTTCGTCAGATTCATTGGTATAGGGCTTGCATAGAAGCTTCCGTCCATATGTACAACACAGTAACTCAGCATCAAGTCGTATTGAGGACGCTTTGTTGACGTTTACATTCACAATAAATGTTAGTTGGGTTTCTACAGAAATTTCTACAGATTTTCCTACAAGTTTTCTCCAGTATTTATCTCGGAGTTTCTGAAGCAGTTCTTGAAGTTCTTCGCGAGACTTCGCTCGAAGTTCCTTCCGATATTTCTCACGGGATTAAGGGAAACCTACAGGAGAAAATTTTGATAAATCAGTGAGAAAAATTTCGGAAAGAAACTCGTAAGGACCTTCGGTAGGAGTCCCAGGAGGAACTGTTGGAGAGATTTCAGGGAGCACTCCGTTAGAAATCATAGGAAAAACTCTGTGAGAAATACTTTAAAAACCTTCAATGCAAATCCCGGTAGGAACTCCGATAGAAGTCCTATGAGGAACTCATAGAGAAATCCCAAGAAAATCTCTGGAAGAAATTCCAGAGTGAACTCCTTCAGAAATCCCGGAGGAACCCCCTGAAAAAATCGGAAGAAACTTCTGTAAAAATCCCGGGCAATCTCTTGAAATGTAAAATCTTGCAAATATCCCAGAGAGAACTTTTAGAAAACCTCAAAAAGAAATTCTGGAAGAAACTCCCGTTGAAATGCCAGGGATCGATCGAGAAAAATTTGTGGAATAAATCCTTGGTGTAACTCTGGCAGAAACCCCGGAAGAACCTCTGGAAGAAACTCGCAATTTTCGGGTTTCCGGTTTCCAGATTTCCAACATCAACCAGATCTCCTGAAATCCTGCGGCTAACCCTTTGGTATATTCGGAATGATGATTTCCAACTTACCTTCTCCTTGGCCCCGATGAACGACGTCTGCATCGACTTGGTAATCATCTCGATCGGTACCTTCGTCTTGGCACCACCGGAAGCGGCCTCGTTGCCGCTGCTGTTGTTGTTGCCACTGTTGTTGTTAAAGATTTGCGTCAGATTTTCCGACGTACGACTAGCATCCGAGTTGGTATCCTTAAAGCTATTGTTGTTATTATTGTTATTGTTAATACTGTTGCTGCTCTGATTGCTTCCGCTGCTGGCGTTGCTGCCGGCGCTGTTGTTGTTATTCATCAGATTGTACACCACCGGATTCACGGCCGGAAGGTTCTTATTGGCGATGTTCAGATTGTACGCCTTGTAGTTCCGCTTGTGGACCGGAGAGTTGAAGTCATTCAGCCTGGTCCGTTCCTGCCTTTCGTCTCCATCGGCTGTCGCTGTCCCATCGTTGTTGTTATTGTTGTTGATTTGTGCATCCAGACTGTCGAACTGAAACTCCTCCTCGTCGTGCCTTCCCAGGTTGGAACACTTGCCCGAATCGTTCATACTCTTCTTCCGACAGCGATCCTTCGAACTGGCCACGGCCAAGTTGGTGTTACTGTTGTTGTTGTTCTCTCCGCCGGAAGCACTGTTGGTGGAATCACTCGGCCAACAACCGGACGAAACATCCATGCAGGTGTCCGTCGAACTGCTCTTCTGTTTGATGAATAGCTTCACCAGGTTGAACGACGGTTGATGCTGGGTCTGCTCATCATTATTGCTGCAAGAGAGGCAAAGTTAGTAAATATGTACCCCGTCAAGCCTTATGTTTAAATCCAAGCTAATTTGTCCGTAATGTCTTAGTAGACTACTTACTCTAAGTTGGTGTCCTTCAGAGGAACGGAACTCTCGCTGCCGGAATCCGATGGCACCGGATACATTGGTAGCAGTGTTCGCATCTGCTTCCCGAACGATTCCCCGGATGTGGTTCCGGAGTTGGCCGCTTGCGATACGTTCAGCTGATGCCTGCTGTGCTGTTCCTTATGCAATCGTTCCGTTGCCGTCGTTTCGGCGCAATGATCTACCTCGTCGGAATGATGATCTGTCTCGGTACCATCACACTTTCCCTTCAGATCTGGCATGCTCAAACTCTTCCGTACGAAGCAGGTCGGCGCGTGCCGGGAAATGTGATTGATCAACGGATTTGTCACCGCCATTGGAAGTCTGGAATGGTTCGAGTAGAATCATTACCTGCTGATTTCAATAATCATGTTTTGTTAGTAACAAACCTCTGTCCCGGTCCATTTTTCCTGAGCTTACTCCAAGTGGTATAACCCACTTCCGAAACGGACATCGCCGTTTCCTGAGCCTTTCTCCTGATGATGTGGTCCAAGTTGCTGATCACATTGAAATGCTTATATTTGGCATAGTTCTCTGGACCGTCTACAAACGAATAGTATCCCATAGAGAATTCACCCTCAGTAAAGTTCCCCCTACCTCCAAAAACTTACCATAAAAGCTCTCATCCGAGTAGAGCGCGCTCTGCTCGAACGCGATCGTGTAATTATTCTTATTCGCCTGGCACGTCAGTATAATATCGTCCTCATCCGGATAGCCGTCCATGTCCAGCGAATCCACACTGATGTGCGATTCCTTCACCGGCGAAAACAGCAGCTTCGACTTGCAGATCGAGTTCTCCAAATCGGCCACCGTCGTGATCCCGGCCATGCCTCCAACCCCTCCACCGTGATGACCATCGGAGGCATCGGTCCACGTGTCCAGGATTAGGTCACCCCGGTTGTTGTTCCGGTTGCGGCGCAGTTCGGCACTTTCGCTGCACAGCGTCGGCAACGTCGTGAGCAACGAATGGATGTCCTCGGCGCGGAAGCTCTCCATGTCCACCTCGGCCAGGTTGGCGTCGATGTTCTTGGCAAGGTCCTCGTAGTACGATAGCTCGCCGATGCCATTGTACGAGGCGGACAGAGCCGACAGAATGCTCTGGTGGGTGATGCCATCGCGGTAGCTTCTGGAAGGAGATGGAAAGGGGGTTTTGGAAGGTTAGAAATGCTAACAAAAATATTCAGGTTTAAAAAAAACTTGAGGCGTCGTATCACCTTGCGGTCTTCGTTGTTTGGTATACAGTCATCTAAATACAAAAATTCCAAAGGGTTTAATTATTGAACGCGCCAGCTAGCTGTAAAAATCGAAAACTTAAGATTTCTGCATACATTTCGTCGAGTTTTCCCATACAAACTTCAAGCTCGTTGAGCGCCCCCTTAGCTTTAACCGATTTTGCCCAAATTTTGAATGTAGCTTCTTAAAATCCAAAACAACTCATTCAGGAAGTAAGACTTAGCATTTTTCAGAGCAGAGCATAATCCTTATAGAAATATCAATTGACGTGTTTCCGAAAGGATCCTTGGAAGAATTCTTGAAGGTATTCTCGCAAGAGCCTTGAAACTAACACAGGAGAAAACTTACGAGGTATCCCTGTAAGAATTGCAGAAGCGAACACCTACAGAAATTTTTGAAGAAGTTTTCTAAAGGTATTTCCGGATAACTTGCTAATAAAGGAATTATTGACAAAATCCTGAAATTCATCTGAATGGAATTCCTAGACGAATCCCTAGAATATATTCAAAAAGAAATGTCTGGAGGAATTTAAGAAGCACTTCATAGAAAAAATCCTGGTGTATTTGTTAGAGAAGGGAGAGAACACTGGAAGAACTTCGAAACAGTTTTCCCTGGGTGAATTCCTGAAGGATTCCCTGGGGGTCTCCAGTTAGCCTAGTGGTTGAGGCTATGGGACGCCAATCCGGAGACGGCGGGTTCGATTCGCGTTCCGGTCGGAAAAATTTTCTCGACTCCCTGGGCATAGTGTATCATTGTACTTGCCTCACAATATACAAATTCATGCAATGGCAGGCAAAGGAAGCCCTTCAATTAATAACTGTGGAAGTGCTCAAAGAACACTAAGTTGAAGCGAGGCAGGCCAAGCCTCATTTGGGACGCAGAGCCATTAAGAAGAAGAAGAAGAAGAAGTCCCTTCAACAAATTCTAAGAGCGCTTCTAGCATGTAAGTACTTATTTGTTTCAATTGAGTTACAGTGACTTCCACGCAAGCAAAACAAGAGCTGCCGTGACTCTTCTATGATATGTGTGGTGCTTGGAGGAATCCCTGGAGGACTAATCTATTGTAAGAATCATCCCTGATGGAATCCCCGAAAAAAATGATGGAATGATTCCTGAAGAAGTCCCTTGAAAATTTTGAGGCAACTTCTAGGATCAATTCCGAAAGAAATTTCTGTAGAAATCCCTACACAAAACTCGAAAGGAGACTGGTGGAGTTCTTGAAGAAATCCTAGGATAAGTCCTAAAACAATCGTTAGAGTAAACCCTTGAGGTTTTCTCGAGGGAATTTCTGAAGGAATTCCTTGACAAATTTTTGGCAGAATCCCTGAAGGACTTTTTAGAGGAACACTCTCAAAACATCCCTTAAAAAAAACTCCTCACTGCAGGGATTTTTAAAAAGATCAATGGATAACTTCTCGCAGAAATTCTTGGAGAAAAACAGATCAGGATGTATCCCTGAAAGAATCGCTGAATGAATTTTAGAAGGAATTCCTCTGCAGAAGCTGCAGAGGGTATTCGTGATAGAATTCATGGATTTCTGGGTGATAATTGTGAAAGAACTTCTGGGTGATTTTTGAAGAATTCTCTGGCTTTTGTATGCATCCCACTAAAAGTACCTTAAGGAATTCCAATACAGATCGCTGGTGGAATAGCTTCAGAAATCTTTAAAGTAATTCAGAAAAATCTTCTGGTTATCCTAGAGAAATTGGTGGGTGCATCTCTGGAAAAGATAATGGTAGGATTTCTGAAATTTCTGATGGAATCTCTGAATAAATTTTTGAAGAGATCCCGATCGGAATTTCTAAAGGAATCACTAGAGTACTTTCTGAATCCATCTCTTGAAGTATTCCCGGAGCAATCCCTGAAGAAATTCCGATAGAAATTCCTGGATGAGCCTCTGGAAGACTTGCTGAATTTCTGTAGGAATTCCTGCAGGAATGCCTGGAAGAAACTCTGGAGGAAACTTAAGAGGAATTCCAGGAGGAATCCTGGAGAAATTCCTGGAGCGATCCATGGAAGAACTCCTGAAGGAATTACTGGAGGAATTCCTGGAGGAATCCCTAGAGGAATTCCTGGAGGAATCCCTAGAGAAATTCTGAGAATAAATCCTGGGAAATTTTAGAAGAAGATTTTTTAGCGGAATTTCTGGAGGACTTCCTTCAGGGATTTCTGGAGTAATTCTTTGAGAAATCCCTGGAGGATATAATGGAGGAATCCTTGAAGCAATTCTTGTGTGAATCTCTAGAGGAAATCCTGGAGGAATGCCCAGAGGAACTTCTGGACAAATACCTGGCCTAATAGCTGTCAAAATTTCTGATGCAATTCCTGGAAGAATCTCTGGATTAATTTCTGGAGGAATTCTGAGAGGAATTCCAAGAGAAATTTCCGAAGAAATTGTAAAAGAAACTCCTAGATGAGTTTCCGTAGCAATTGCTGGTGAAATCCTTGAAGTAATTTCTGGAGGAATCTCTGAAGGAGCTCCTTATTAAATCTCTGGGGGAATTCTTTAAGAATTCCTAGAGAAATATTTGGATAAATTCCAGAATGAATTCCAGAGGAAATTGGTGAAGGAATCAATGGAGAAATTCCTAGAGAAGTTGCTGTAGATATTCTGAAAGAATTCCTGGGGGAGTTCCTAGAGAAATTCCTGGATAAAAATTTGGTGGATTGCCTGGAGAAATGCCTGGAACAATGCATAGAGAAATACCTGGAGGAATCCTTTTAGAAATTCCTAGAATAACTCCTAGGGGAATCCCTGAAAGAATCCCTGGAGGAATTGTTGAAGAAATCCCTAGAGGAATATAAGGAGGAATTTCTGGAGGTTTTGAGGAACGCCTGTAGGAATCCCTGGGGGAATCTCGAGAGGTTCTCCTGGAGAATTCTCTATTGGAATTCCTGGAGGAATGTCTAGAGGAATCTCTAGAGGAATTTCTGTAAAAATCCATGTAGAAATTCCTGGAAGAATCCTTTGTCCTAGTGGGTCGTTATGTCAAGAAGAAGAAGCCGTAATGCTGCTGCCAATGACAATGGTCTGAGACTAGTGACTTTTGCTGCAGCTAGAAGGATGGCAGCACCTACTTTTCATGGAAAGACTTTCGTAAGCACACTAAGATACATTCAACTGGCGAAAGGTGCAACCATATAGACCTTTTCCTGGTGAACTTCTGGCACTTCGCGGATGCCATTAATGTGAGGACCTTCAGGGAACCAAACATCAACTCTGATCGATATCACGTTGTCAGTATGACTCGAGCATGATTATCAACCGTGCTGGTTAACGTAAGGGCCGATCAACGACGGATCTAATGTTCACTTTGCGACAAATTCTAGATAAATTCCGGAAGTACAACTTGCAGACACACCATTTGTTCAATGATTTCAAAGAGGCATCCGATTCAGTGAAAAGAGGTTAGTGATGGCAGATAATAGTGGAACACGGTTTTCCGACGAAACTGATTAGGCTGAATCGCATGCTGGATCGAAATCAACTAAATAGACGAACATTTGAAAAGGGCCTATCTGCTTTGCGTAAACAAACATGTTTTTGTCTCTGTAGGGCCCATCTGCTTCCACCCACGCACATCAACACCCTTAACAGATAGCTTGAAGAACACTCTTTCTGATGAGGGTGTTGATGTGCGTGGGTGGATGCAGGTAGGCCCTACAGAGATAAAAACATGTTTGTTTACGCAAAGCAGATAGGCCCTTTTAAATGTTCGTCTAGAAGTGTACGGCTTGCGGATGAGATTTTATCGTTCGGATTGAAGCAGGGTGATACGCTGTCAAACTTAACTTGTTGTTAAAAATTGCTCTTAACCCTTCCTTGAGATCAATAACCTCTTGAGATCAATAACTTTTGTGATTACCGCATGACGATGACGCATGTCGGAAGACTAGTGTCTTCAGCAAAGTTGTCTCGTGGGAGGGGGGGGGGGGGGGTAGTGCAGAGGTACTTTCCGATAGTACGAAATTTAGTATACATTTGCTCCAGTAGGCGGCGCTAATGGTCGTGGAACATTTTGTTTTTGAGTTAAGTGCGAAGTCTTCGGAAAAGTTGGTAGGACCATCAAGAACTATCGGATGATGAGCTAGTTGATTCTGGCATATGCGATTCCCTAACCTCAAATCTACCTGTTCAACAAGTGCAAATTCTTGAAGTTAAACAAATTAGTTTGCAATTAGTAGAAAATGCAGAAATTAACAGAGAGCGCCCATTTCCAATATGATCTTGATTGCAATTGCAAGTTTTAAGGCATTGAACAGGTAATAAGTGAGGTTAAGAGACGCTACTGGATTTATCCGTTAGGCGGCGCTAGTGTGTCTTAGAGCTTGACAATTTTTTGTATCTCGAAAATCTGACTATATAGCAGAATTTCATCTTCGGCAAAGTTGATCAAAACCTAAAGAGCTAGGCGATGATTAATTAGTTGATTTTAGGTTTATCTGCAAGGTGGGCACCACCTACACGCAAAAAAATCCGTTCCGATATACGTGCACTCCCAATCACAGCAACGGGAACAAACGGGAACTATGCATAGCAACGATAACAACAATAAGAAATGTACACCGTGAACTAGATTTCACGTTTTCTAGAACGCCCATATTGACAGCTGGAACTAGTTCCAGTTCACGGTGTATATTTGCTTGTTCTCATATTTGCGTTTGTTTGTTCACGTTTATCAGAACGGCTTTCTGAGCGTGTAGCACGCTAGTGTTTCTTAGAAATTTTAAACTTCTGTATCTCAAGAATTAGCAGGATTTCGTCTACACCAAAGCTGATCACAGCATCAGAGCAAATAGGTTTATCTGCTAGGTGGCGCTAGTGTGTCTTAGATTTTTTTTACTTCTGTATCTCGTGAATCCGCCTACGTACATAGACAAACTACTGCGTATTTGGCAAAGCTGATCAGGACATCAAGAGTTTTACGCTGATGAACTGATTATATTTTAGTTTATCCACTGGATAGCGCTTATAAGTTTTAGACATTTCACTTAGCATTCCGTCTTCGGAAAAGTTGATCATGACATCAAAATAAATCCGATGATTAGGTTAGGTTAGGTGTCTTTATTAGAGAGATTTTCATTCCGAGGCAAGGATGGGAACACTCACTTGCAAAGAGTTACACTCACTTGCTATTTTCTCTGCTCAGAAGCGTGCAATCAAGAAACGATGTATGGACGATTTTTTCTTTGTGATTTGATCTAAAAGTATGCCGAAATGAATAGGGGTCGCACACGCATACCAAAGTCGCGACAGAGCTGTGAAAGCGACTCTCCACGAGGTGAGTGTAATTTACATTCATCTCGTGAAGAGTTGCCTTCGCAGCTTCCTCAAGACTTTGGTATGCGTGTGCGACTCCCACTCTATTCATCAATCTTTTAGACCAAATCACAAGGCAAAAGTCGTCCATACATCATTTCTTGATTGCACGCTTCTGAGCTGAGAAAATAGCAAGTGAGTGTAACTCTTGGCAAGTGAGTGTTCCCATCTTTGTTCCGAGATTGGTTCATCTCTCAATCCGATGATTCTAAGTTTATTCGATAGTATTGGGAGGCAATGTTTTTGTGACGATGTTTTAATTGATTTTTTTTTCCAAGAGTTACGTTTGTTTCTCTGTGTATCAACATTTGAATAACCGTGATTTTGAGATAACGCCTGTTAAATCTTGAGCCAAAAAGAACGACAATCTCTGGACACGAAGCAACGCCTTTCCAAGTTGTGTTCAAATCGGTAAGTTTCAAAGCTACATTTTTTTTAGCAAACTTGCTCAAAACAAAATATATTCAACTTTACCGAAGAATGCATGTAGTTCAATTTAAAATTTCTTCAATATTTCTAGGACAAATGGGATCCATCTTTGGATTCCAGCGTCCTAGTCCTCAATTACGTATTACCGAGCCAATAAAAAATCTTACTTACCCGTAATCCATGAACCACTGATAGTCCGAGTAGTCATGGCTGAAGTCCTGCGAGGAAGCTATCGAGCAGCTCAACGGCGGCATGTACGGGTTGCAGTTGGTGTCCGAATCGGGACTGGTGGCTGCCATCTTTCCGCAACCGACGACGCCCTGCTGGTACTGCTGCTGTCCAACACCTGCCGTCCTCTTCAACTGCTGGCTAACGCTCTGCAGCCGCTGCAGTAGCACTAAGTGAGGATTGACGGTACAACCTTTGCTGTCGATGCAGTTATTGTTGTTGATGTTATTTTGAATACTGTTGCTCAATATTTGCTCCCGCAGGGCATGATAATTTCGACTGATATTGTCCAGCACAATCTGTACGTTCGATTTGAGGTTTTCGTCGTTCAACAGACTGTCACGGCCCGGTGGGCTACCAGTGCTCGTGCCCCCGTTGATACCGCCACCGCTGCCGGGTGCCCCAAAGCAACCGTACGCTCCCGTTGGCGTAGTTGTATGGACATTGTTGTTGCTGTTGCAGTTGTTGTTGTTGTTGCCGTTGGGCCAGAAGTTTGCGTTGCAAGTCAATGGACGACGGATGGGTGAGTTTTGCTTGCTGAGTAGCGGACGACCTGCGGGCTGTTGCTGCTGCTGCGGATGGTTATGATGACTATGATTACGATGATTCAGGAGGGACTGATTCTGCTGTGACAACACAAACTTCCCCTGCTGCTGTTGACGGTTTGGGTACTCTGACATACGAAGAAATTTAAGATCTGCAATGGGAAAGAGAAAAAAACGAATGGGATTAGATTTATTCAATTTTGAATATTTTGAAATAGCTTGAATTCTTGCAAGTTGAAACACGTGCTTTTAATGCACCTAGTGACAGTGATTGATTTATGTTTAAAGTTGCTTGAATTTTGCAAGACCATAAGCGTATTTGCGTTGCTAACCATTGGAGGCTTGAATTCCAAGTAACCCTACAGGAGCAAAATATGCTGCGTGATCGAATATGCGGGATCGTGGCTTATGGTTTATTTACTGCGCGGTTCTGCTCGGCACGAGACTGAAGGAAATCGACTACCGCGCCGAACAAACCGGAGTCATAGTTCGTACTGCGCCTGTTTTGGTCATTATACCATACGCTTTGCCGCCTACACCTTTGTGGTGCGTGCAAAGTTTACCAGTGGTGAATCACACATTCACACCACATGCAATCAACAACAACAACAAGGAGCATGCTGATCGTGGACCACCTAATGTAGAGCGGCGTCGTTGCACTCGATTGGAACTTTGACTCGGGAGATTAATGGGATGTCGTGTAGTTTCTGGAATTAGGTCGTTTGTGTAGCGGGTGTTAACAAGGGAAAGATGGGTGCTATTAATAGGACAGTACTTATGAGGTGAATGCTTAAGAATTGCAGAACATTTCAGCATAATATCTCTACAAAAGTTGTTCATACATAAATTGATTTGTTCTTAGTAAGTGGTAAAGTTGTTCATTTTGAATGTGAAGCTTCTATTCAAATGGCCTCCAGTTGGATATTTGCTCAGTTGGTAAATTGATTTGATTTGTAATTACAGTATTGGAAATAAAGCAGTAAACATTTGCTGTTCTCCATACTAAATAGTCATTTCTAGAGGCCTGTATTTTAGGTGTCTATGAACCGACAGAGCTGAAACACGAAACCATATATAAACTGTACATTAATTTCCATGGAGTTCAAGCAATTCCATAGGCAACAAAAACTCCATGTCTTGCCTATGTCATGGCTTGATAGGGTGAATATTACTTCTGTTCTTAACATACAGGTTCAATAAAGATGACGTCTTTTCAAAACCATTTATGTGGAAAGAAACCGAGTATCGAAAAGCTTCCTGGTTCGAAATTGTTGCACTTGATGGCACTGATTCGTGCATAATTTTCATCAAAGATATTTTGGCCTACATAATGCCTCCTACAAGGATTTCTTCATAATTTATCCATGAATCCTTTTAGGACTCTTTCCGGAATGTCGTCCAAATTAGTTCAAATATTTATTTAGGTATTCTTCCCGTGATTCGTACCATAACTACTCCAAAGGAATTGTCATTCCGATTGAGATTCTTCTGGTATTTTCCCAAGGATTCCAGCACAGATTTCATCCCGGATTCTTCCTGACATTTTCTTTGGAAATCCTCGAAGAATTCCTCCCGGTACTTACCTCATAAATCATCCCAATATTCCACCCAGGGTTGCGCCCGGGGTTCGTGCCAAGGTTCCGATAATTAATCCATTCAGTATTCTTTCAGAGATTTCTCCCGGTATTTCTTCGTGATTCTTTCAAGGTTTACTTTCGGTGCTCTCAAAAGAATTCTTCTCATGGGATTTCCTCAGGGATTCCTTGAAGAATTCCTCCCAATAGCTAATAAATCCTGAAGGTTTTGCTCCCGAGATTTCTCAGAGATTTATTCTTAAATTTATCCAGAAAATACCAACTGAGATTTCTCACGGCGTTTCTTCAGAGATTCTAATCGTGATGCCTTCAGAAATTCCACCCAGGATTCCTTCCGGATTTCTTTAAGGGGTACCTCCCAAGATTTCCTAACAAATTTCTCCGGTATTTCCAGAGGGGGGATTCTTTTCGGGGTTCCGACAGGAACTTTTCCCAATACCAGGACTCCAAAGATTTCTGCGGGAATTACAGGAATTTAACTCGGGAATCTTTGACGCATTCTTTCAGAGATTTATCTTGGTAATCCTTCAAAAATTGTCTCCGAGATTTTTCAGTGAGATCCTCACATAGCACTTTTAGGGATTTATTTGGGAATTGTTTCCAGGATCCCACCAGGGATTTGTCATGGAATTGGTTTAGTAATTCCAATTGAGAGATTCTCCTCTTGGGTCTGTCTGAGATTCCATCAGGGATTCCTCCAAAAACTCCTTCCGATTTTTTGGGAGTTTTTTCCCGTGTTCCCAAAACAGTATCTCTAGCCGAAATATTCCTACAAAGATTCTCAACGATATTCCTACAGAGTTCTTTCAACCTGTATTTCTCACGCCCATAGGATAATTCTCCCTGGAATTCCTCAGTAGATTCCTCACGAATTTTTTTTAGGGATTTCTTTCAGTATTCCCAACGAGATTTCTCGTAGGATTCCTTTCGGGGTTCATTCGGGAATGCTTCCCGGGATTCTATGAGGTATTCTTCACAAAGGATGGAAGCTGAAAGATTCTCTCCCGAGATTCCTCCCGGGATTTTTCCCAGAAATTGCCTACTAAATTCCATTGTGGTTTCTTCAGGTATTTCACCTACGGTTCCTTCTTTTTTTGTTCTTTTGTCAGGCTAAGACCATGGGTTGGTCCATCTTGCCTAAGATGTGGTTCCTTCAAAAATCTCTCCCGAGATTCTTTGAAGGATTCTTCAACAGATTCCTCCGGAATTGTCTGAAAATTTGTTTAGCGATTCTCTTAAAAATTAATTTCATATCCCCTAGGATTCCAACAGGGATTCCTTCCGACATTGCTTCAAGGGTTTCTTCCGAAATTATTTATGAGATACCTCCCCCCCCCCAGATGCCTTCAGGATTTTCTCCCGGGATTCATTCAAAAAATTTCTCTCGGTATTCTATTAAAGATTGCTTTCTAAAGCTCGGGGTATTTCCTCAGGTATTCCCAAATGTATTGCTCCAGGGATTTCTTCACGGATTCCCGGGATTCCATAATAGATTTCTCCAGGAATCTTTCCCAAAATTTGCACTTTCCAATTTCCTTCCGGAATACCTTCATGGCGTTTCGGCGGGATTCTTTCAGAGATTCCTTCAAGCGTTCTTTCATGGATTTTGTCCGGGATCCCTTCGGGGATCCCACTCGGGACTTCTTCAGAGATTCCTACCGAAATTTCTTCAGAGATTTCTTCAAGCATTCCTCTCAGGATTCTTACTAGGTTCTTAGGAATTCCTCTCATTACTTCAGGGATTGCTTCCGGAATTTGATAAAGCTTCACAGGCAAATCAAATGTTTGGCCAATATTGTTTTGTAGAGCAATATGTTAGTTAACATTGGGACACTCAATAAGTAGTTGGTAGTTGGTAACGATGTCACGGAGACTCAAATACAGTTCAATATCTCAGATTCGCAGCATAATAGTTCATCTCATGTCCCTTCCATTATTCAATACATTCCCGTTCGTTTAGGTGGGCTTCGTTATAACTGGGCGCCTGTTAGGTGGGCTATAGCCCAGTTAAAACGAAGTCAAACGTCACTTTTTGACGTGAAACACGATTTGTCGAGGTTGGTAGGCTTGAATCTTCATTGGTAGAGATTATTTGACAGCTGAAAACTCTGCCCACCTAGTGAAAGGATAAGCAAAATATGGCGGAATTGAAAGGTACAAAAATGATTACACTCATTCGAAGAGGGTATTCTACTTAGAGGGTTCGAAAAGTCGGTACAAGGAACACGTGCTTTGATGATACATGAGATGTGTTCATCTTCTAATTCCATCCGAAGGAGATTTGGATTGTGAAAAGGAACAAACCATGTACTACGTCAGTGGAATCGAGGTCAGTTCTGTGCCTTCAGGGAACGTCAAGTGGCTCCGTGGATTGGAGGAAAAAAGCGTCCGTTTAGCGAATTGGGAATCGTGGGTACGATTCCCACTGTGGAGCACGTGGATTTCTTTTCACAATTCAATTCTCAATTTGTTCATCAAAATAAGTGTTGTGTACGTGAATGTTTAAGCATTTAACGTTCTAATTTCCGGTTAGCCTAAGCAAAATCGGAAAATTTATATAGATCTAGATGTTTAGTGGATATTTCTCAACCACCGTGAAATTATGTGCTAGTATGCTCAGTTTTAAATATTCGATTGCTCTCAATTTTTTTTTCGAAGTCAAATGCAAATCGAGTTTCATGAACTTCCCACAGGTAAAAATTCAAAGTATCTTTGAATTTAAGGTAAACTGTTTGAGTTATTCTTTGTTTGTACCATTTTTGTCAGCGCTTCGTATGAGTTTCTTCATTATTTTTTTGTATGCAAAAAACTTTTAAAATCAAAATTCTTAAACGCTTGGTCATGTATCCCATAATTCCTGGTTAGTTGACAAGTTATTCGATCATCCTCCAACTCGTATTTACAACCAATCGATTGAACACAGAACACCATTATTGGCTTGACGAATGTCAACGCCTTCACTAGTAGGTAAGCATACACACAACTTTCAGGTGAGATCAGTTTGCAGCCGCCCAGTACGCAAAAACTCTGCAAAAATTGATTCGGAACTTATTCCGGGTGGCAGGCAGCAGCCACTCAGCCAAGCGTAGGCGTACCTACTTGTTCTACTGTCGCCTGATGTCTGGCTTTCTGTGCGCTTGATTTGCCTCCCGTTTGACGACGACAACGACACTTGTGCCCGAGCGATTTCACTCCTTTTCTGAACATTGATCTTACATCATCGTTTTTGGCGAACGACGAACGAATCTGCCTGTTCGGGTCGTGTCAAAAGATAAATGCTACAAACAAAACTTTTTTGCTGTTGCTGTATCAGAACAAGTAGAGGTAATGTACGGACGGTATGATAGGTATGGTAATTGCAGAAGAACAACTAAGGTTATTGTTGTTTGACGATGTACCTAATGGGGAGCGGTTGTGACAGTTAAGCATACCATTTGACGAAACGCGAAAGAACAGTGTTCTGGTGTTCCTGTTTGATTGATGTCCACACTGACTGCCTCAGAAGAGCGGTGTCGTCCTATGCCGTGTATCCAAACCAGCAATCGCCCGACCGCCCAAATTGGATACACTCATCGCAGATAATTTCGTGCCTTTGACTGTTGTTCAACCACAGTTTGAAACAAAGGAAAAACACACGCAAACGTTTCGTACTCCTACGCATCTGCGATTCTTCACACTTACGAGTGAAAGGTGTACGATCGTTTGGGTTTTAATTTGATGGAACCTGTTTGTTGTTGGCAGATGGATGTCACCTGGAAGATGAAAGTTGACGGAAATTGGGTGCTCCGAAATTGGAGCATGCTGGCGCCAGATTCGATTAGAGAGGATTTTCTAACAAAGTTTGTCGTATCAAATCGTATCCAACTGAAGATGTGAACAGATTAAAATATGTGTGAATATATGTTTTTGAAATGTTAACTCTGAAAAAATAAAAATGTACGCATGACGTAAATCATCATCATACGTAAACATTTCATGATTGAATGGCAAATTTGACTCAATTTTACATCCATCATATAATCTCAGGTGAGTTGCGTAAGCTAGACAAACATTTAAAAATGGCCTATTTGCTTTGCGTAAACAAACATGTTTTTGTCTCTGTAAGGCTCATCTGCATCCACCCACGCACATCAACACCCTTATCAGAAAGAGTGTTCTTGAAGCTATCTGATAAGGGTGTTAATGTGCGTGGGTGGATGCAGATAGGCCTTACAGAGACAAAACATGTTTGTTTACGCAAAGCAAATAGGCCCTTTCCAAATGTTTCGCGAGAGATGACAATAATCCATCTCACTAGATACGCAGAAACAGTGTCATATTTATCATACATCCAGTTGGAAACTAAGCGAAATAGCCGTAAGGTAACGTGGCTGCCTCGCAATCTGCAAACCAGTGTTCGAACCCATGCCAAATTTTACTTTTTTATGATTTGTCTACCAATTTGGTTCTAGCTGCTAGCGATTGCTAGCTCGGCATTGACCGTACTTAAAGATCTAAATTTGTGTCAAATGGATCGCTCCTTTTATGTGCATCCTTACTTACCTAGTGCATCCTGGTGAACTTAAATTTGCATGATTTTTTGTAAGGGTGTATTCTTCCACCTTCCACCAGCTAGTAGAGATAATTGATTCATCATCTGCCGAACAAACATTATTGCTGTACAATAGGTGAATAAACCGCTCTTAAGATTGATTTTAAAAATATAAGCTGCATAAGCAATTATTCAGCTATCATTGTTACTTGGGTATCCATAATTTAAAAAAAATATCTATATACTAGACCACGTGTGATACTGATTAATAATAGAGATAATTTTGGAGGCTGGTTTTAGAGATCTCTTGTATAAGAACGTGTTTGGTGATCATCTCAAGCTTAAATGCGTAAAATGGATCTGGTGTGATAGTTAAAGCAAACCTAACATCAAAATTATTGACAATTCTCAGGCTATTTTGACAGATCACACACATGCACGAAAAAAGACAAAAAAAAGTCTACTACTTTACCGACCTTGTTGTCCTTTTCATGCTCGTGTTACACTTGTCAAAATGATCTGAGAATTGTCAATCACTTTGAGGTTAGGCTCGTTGGTGTTATAAAGAATACTCACAGAATGTGAGACTTCCTTCGGAAGGGAAGTGAAAATGTTTTATTTTCCATTGAAGCTTTTTGGAGTTTGTATAGACTATAGACTAAATTGCGTCGATAACCAGAAACACGAATTCTTTAGCTAACTTGCAATTGATTCAATTACGGTTCATACCCACGACTCAGTTTACAATGACGACAAGTGTGTGCGCCAATATGGCAATGCTGTCACCATCCCATCGTCGCACTGCTGCCTCGACGAGTGTCGATATTTTTGTAAACTCAACATGTGTACTTTGGACCAAGAATGCACCTTGCTATGGATGCACCCAAGTTGGTAGGTGAACGAGATTTAGCTTGCACGACGATCGATGGTGGCGCCGACTATCAGAGTTAGATTCAGAGAGGCCAACGCCTCTGCAATCCGGAGCTGCCACCAAAGCAAGGCTATCTGGTAGAAAAAAAGTGTTGATTTTTGTACATTTGAATATTTTCAGAAACAAACTCTTTCAATCTCAGGCTGTAAGCTTAACCTTGAACTAAAGTCGAGCAAATGAGGAACGTCGTGTTTGATTTGCGCCTTGTTTACGTCTAATACGGATGGGTAGCGTTGCGTTGTTGGTCGAACGTATGCGCCCAATGCACTGTGGAGATGGCTTAAAATTTAGTTTGCTACATGTTAAAACTCAATCATTATTCACTAGGTTATTTTTCATTTTCAGTTATTTCGGTCTTACTTATTAGAAAATTAACCTTTTTCTAGCCCAGTGATTCCTTTCTTGTAGTTTCAAAAAAGTCGAATGATTTAAAAACTGTTGTCTAATACAAAACAGAAAAAAAAACTATGACGACTATAGCTATTGCAATGGGGCACGTTCGGTGTAGTACTAGATTTGTAGTAATGAGCTGAATTTTAAAGAGGTATTATACTATATTGTTTATGTTGCAAGAAATGGAGAAAACAACAACACTGTTACCCAAAGTTTTGCTCAAACAGCATCAAATTAGGCAAGGAATCATAATACCCACGCGTTTTGCACCATTTCATTGCGGAAACGGAGAATTGACCTTCTCACCATACTAAAATTCAGCTCAATACTACAAATCTAGTACTTCACCGATCTGTCCTATTCCAAAAATAACGATAACTATTTTAAAAAATAAAATATTAAATCCCTCTCCCTCTGTGACTAGCGACAACAGGAAAAAAAAAATCTCTGTCAGGGGTGGCACGGCAAATGGTGTGTTTGCAATTTTACAATTTACAATTCAACAGTCCATTTAATGCAGACGTTGCCACTGAATTGGATTAAGTTCAGCAGCAACAACAGCAGTAACCACACCAGCTATAGCAATGCCTTCGCATTACTTTAGCGACTCTGGTGCGAGTCTGGTCTGACTGGTGTATGACTTTTAGGTGTGGCAAAACAATAACAACAGACGATCTCATTAATTTTCATGCGAAAACCTCTGCAGTTGAGCGGGTTGGCGCCCATTCGCACTTCTCTCTATGACTGTTGGCTTTTTTTTGTTTCATTGAAGCCATTAAATGTTTGATTCATTCGTTAAGAATAGAAATATAGTGCAGATGAGTTTTAGACGCGTTTTGATAACCGCCTAATATCACAGGATGAAGAACGAGTTCGACGTACGACAATTAAATCAAGTAGAATAAACTAAGAACCTTATTGTTTTTTTTTTAATTTTGTGACACATTAGAATGAACATTAGAGAGGTTGAATATTCTCACATTTGGTGTTCTTTAATCGATACCAATTTGGTTTTTAATGTTGCTTGGTGGCTATTGTTATGATAAGTCAAATTATTTTCAGCATAAAATTACACCAACGATGAATCATTGTAGACTTATGCGAAGCGATACAGTGGGTACAGCCCAAGTGGCTTCAGCACATAAACTTTTCTCGCATAAGTAAAAAGTGTTGAGGTAACTTTGACCACCCTGTTTTTCATTATCCAGTTAAAATTAAATCGAACCGACGTGTCATACCTCGAGCATATGTGCTTGTCAACAACATTTTCGTTGCTAAACTCGTACTTGAACTAAAAGGACAAATCGGTGAAGTACTAGATTTGTTGTAATGAGCTGAATTTCAGTATGGTGAGAAGGTCAATTCTCCGTTTCTGCAGTGAAATGGTACAAAAAGCGTGGGTATTATTATTCCTTGCCTAATTTGATGCTGTTTGAGCAAAACTTCGGGCGATAGTGTTGTTATTTTCTCCATTTCTTGCAACATAAACAACATAGTTATCCAAAATTTTGCGTGCCCCATTGCCAGTGAGCTTTTTCTGTCATGATCAACGTATCTGTTAGATGACAGAAAATACGTCCAAAGTTCAGTTTATTTACCGCACGAGCAATGCTTTCAAACAAGTTATCACACACTGCACTTCAAAAGCCCCTTCACGGTTTTAATTTGACAGTGATGTTAGCAGTGGCGTCCTGTAACCTCACTTTTTACCTATTCAACGACCCTAAAACTGACAATTGACAATAGTTTACGGATAAAATCATATTGAAAGTTGGCAAAAATAACTATTCTCGTCATTGTCTACTAATTACAAAATAATTTGTTCAGAAAATTAAAGAATTTACACTTGTTGAACAGGTAGATTTGAGGTTAGGGAATCGCCACTGGATGCTAGTGCTCGTCCTATTATATGAGAATCCTAAATTGGGATACTTAAGTCTTGAACTTGAATTACTTAACACAGGCAACCACCCACGCTTCATAGTATCTGCTGGAGATGAAGTGTCAGACCTAATGCTCTGATCAAGCAGTATCAATCATGAGCGGATTACTTTATGATATGATCACAAAAAATGAGTTACTTCGCCGCTGATTTTGTGTTTCACGAATCATCGGTCATAAACTCTGGATCCCTTTTCTGGTTTTGTTGCAGTCAAATGTTCGGGATCTCCTTGCTATTCCAAATGCTTCCAAATCCAAAGTGCGTTTCAGCATATTTGCAGGAGTTTCTCACAGGATTTCTCCCGGAGTTCCTCCTAAAATTTCTCAAAGAAATATGTTTAAAATTTCCCGTCGATTTCCTTCTGAGATTTCTCTTGGCATTTCTCTCTATCACTGCATTTCTCCAACAGGTTCCACCTGAGATGTCTTTAATTGTTTATCCCGGGAATTCTCTTGGAATTCCATCCGAATTCCTTTTAAGATTTCTGCCAATATTTTCATGGAATTTCTCCTATTAGTTCAATCCCCACCTTTATTCCTTCCAGCAGTCATTTGGATAAAATTCTACGGGAAAATCTCTTGTTTATAAAGAAAAAAAAACAAAGTTAATCACTAGAATACTAGAAGTTGATCATGAGCAAAACTCCATAAAAATTCAGAGAAGGAGCTCCGGGAAAAATCACACAAGGACCTAGAGAAAGCATCCAGGAAACTACGGTATGATTCCCAGGATACAGTAATGCAAAAATAGGGAATTCCGAATTAAGTTCCGGAATAAACTCCACGGGAGAATCTCGAAAAAATATACTCCGGGGCAAATGTCGGTAAAATCTCAGGCTCAATATTGAAGAATTCCCGGGACTAGGAGAAAACTCTCTGACTTTTGTCAGACTTTCAGATAAAGTTCCTGAAGTAACTTTTGTTTAAATCACTAATAATATTGCCTAACAACCAAATTAATAATTGCCGAAAAGCAAAATCAGTGCCTATCTAGCTTTGAATCTTAGATAGTGGGATTTATTTCATTCTGCATGAGCACAGTTGCCCCGAGTTGATTATATCTTGCCTTAAATGTGATATTGAGCAAAAAATGTATGTGCGTATATATGTAAGTATGTATGTTCTTTTGGCTCTATTTAAAAACAATTTCAAAATGTCACCTGTAGCATACACTTCACTTTAGAGTTAACTCCATGCTTGACATTTAAAAGTAGTGTCAGTAAAGTCTTGTCTTTTAGACAATCACAACCAGATTCTAAAAAGGTTAGTAAGTTTTTCATCCAAAGATATTTTTTATGATTTTTGTTACAAGCAATCTCAATATCCACCTAAGCGGCATGTGTCATACCAATTTCAGCTTCTAAGAAATTGATTTCATTCATAAAATTTTCTATCGAAAGGTTTTAAATTAATCATCGACAGCAACCGTTGTTAGTACACCACACAACAAAGACAGAATTCCTCATAAATACCTTTATCACTGAAGTAATCCATTTTATCACAGTCACCATTAGCGCCCGTTCCGTCACCTTTCACCGACCCACCGTTCTCCGCTACCGCCTCCAACCCGAACAGAAATTTATGCAACAGAAAGTTTTCTTTGGTAGCTGCTGTTTTTGCCGTCGTTGTCGCGGCTACGGCCGTCTTATCACGACACAGTTTTCGAAGTTTTTGATAATTTCCACCGGCACCACGTTGTCGCAACTGTTGCAACTTGCGTCGCTGATGTTCTACCAACTGCGCCCGTAGCAGTTCCAGTTGCTGCTCTTGCTGTATCGTAGCCGATATGGTGGACATATTTCGTAGGATTTTCCACAGAAACACAAACAAACACAGGAGCATTTGGGGTTGGGTGGGCACTGTTGTATTGTGTATTTTCCGAATCTGCTCCCTTCTTAGAACTCGCGACACTAATTCACATGTTTTCTATTGTTTTTCTTCCGCAAGAAAATCGCGCACCTTCTTCGCGAGGGAATTTTTCAACTTCGACTGAGATGATTCACTGAGGTATAGGAAGGAAAAACATAATATTGCTTCGTTCGCACGAACACACACTGGCGAGCTTTAAAATCGTCGTTGTCGGTTTGTTGCATTGCTTGCTATCAGAGGGAGGATGGAATCTTCTTCAAATACGAAATCAACACACATATAGGGGCTTTACTAGTTGGAATTTGCGATAAGAAAAATGCTGTTCAAACATAAGACTCGCTGGGCCATCTGCAGTAAACTACATATAGAGCGATTGTACCCTTAGTAGAAGACAGTGCCATCTGTCATCAATCGAGTTACATACTACAGTTTTAGAACTACTTAGTTTGAAAAACGTCATTGAGCCTTAACAACGCATGTCGGGTCTTGAGATGGTTCTAAGAATATCTTCACGTCTTCAGTTCAACTTAAAATCGTTGTTTGGAATCGTTTGTCTAATCAATTATCATTACTAATAGATGCACCATGCTCTAGGCTTACACGTTCCCGATCAAGACTGCTTTAAATTTACTTGTTATAAATACAAATTAATGACTAATTGAAATAAACATCTTCCAATAAATATCTACTAATATCTCCAGTGTAGATACACCTACCCTACAAATAAAACATTAAATGGGATGCGGTTTTGCGCTTGTTATCTGTTATCTCTGTGCACGAGAGATGGAAGTCAGTCGTTGTAGCTGAAGATATGAGTATTCACTTTCGCTACCGGCCCGGTGCGGTGTTCAGCAGAAGCGTTGAATTTATCTCTGAGCTGAGCTCAGAGTTGTTCTGTAGCTACCTGATTAGATAAGCCTTTTCATTTTTATTCCAGAGAATTCCTTGCTAGTTATCTTTTACGACGGGTGCACTCGGACGGTGCAAATGCAATATCCGAGAAAAAAAAACCAAAGTTGTAATTAGCTTAGCAAGTGTGACTCTACCTCAAGTATCGAGGCAGGGAGGTTTCACATTCAGAAACTTGAATGACACTCGAGAGGGAAGTTGAGTCATTATTAGTCGATACATTATTCTATGTCGAGAAAGAACTTGGTCTATTCCTGAATTTACCTTGCAAAGTGATATTCATCAAGGATGGGAAAAAATCTGAAAAAAATGAAAAGGAAATTCTTTCTCTCTTCGATAGTTTTGTGAAGCAAGGAATGGATAAGCCTGGGTCATCTAGTCATTAAAGAATTGATGAAGAGATGCTCGCTGGTACTAGAGACCGAGTATGACTCTGCATCTCCACAGCTTTCACGGGAAAAGTTTTGGTGTTGTGCTAAGGGATGTAAAAAGTTACATTATCAGGATGCAACGCTAATGAGTCACAGAAACTAAAATAAAAACAATCTGTATCTCGAGAATCTTGGAAATGTTTGTATTCTGTATCTAGTTGATTCTGAATTTGTTCGCTAGGTAGCGCTAGTGAGTCTCCAGAGTTCTAAGCTTATGTATGTCGGGAATCAGATTAAGTAGAATAATGTCGTCTTCAGCAAAGTTGATCAAGACATTAAGAACTACCCTATGGTGAACTAGTCCAACTTATTATCAGCTAGATGACACTAGTAAGTCCTAGTATTTCGAGAATCAGACAACATTGAAGACAATTCGTCTTCAGCTAAGTTTATCACAGCATCAAGGGCTATCCGACGATGAAATGTTTAATTCTAGGTTTGACCGCTTTGCGGCGCTAATAAGTCTTAGAAACATCCCTATCACTCAACTTATTAGAAGAACGTGCTTTACTTGGGTTTAGTTCTATTAACTACTCATGCTGATCATCGGACAGATAGGGCCAATTTTTCTGCGACTTCAGACGTCTTCAGTGTGCAGCACTCTGTCCGAAGATGAACACAAGTAAGGAATTTCTCGTTCTTACGTGTGTTTCTTTTTTATAATTCCCTTTCGCAAAAGTTAAGTGAGATGAGCTTTAGCTATGGAAGAACATTGAATGGTTTCTATGAGGAATTCAAAGAATTTTGCACACATCTGGGGCCAAAAAAGTTGTTTTCGTTTAATATTTATTTCGGAAAGTATGCATACGAGAAGGATGCTACACTACAGTCACTATATTTACCAATTTTCATTGGTCTAACGAATACAAAATCCTGAAAACTGGCAGCTTTAATATCTAACCATACTGGCAACACCAGAAATACGCCAGAAATATTACTGGCAACACCAGAAAAAGTTCAAATTTTCGAATAAGTACCTTTTTGTTGTCATTTTTTTCGCATTTAGTTAAATCGACACTCAAGGTATCTGAAATAAAAGTGAGATGTTTCTACTTGTAATGAGCATGAGCATGAGCATAGATGACCGCACAATTCGTAGTTGCTACTCCGTGATTGACCAGAGCAATCGAAATTGCACAAGGAACCAATGAATAGGGCTTGGGACTAGCTTACTATTCTCAATGTACACAGGTCGAGAGCTCTCAACTTTAATAAGGTCAATAACGGCGCCGGCCACGTCCTTACGGTCATCGAGGATGGAAGGGAATGTTAGTAAGACAAACGTTGTTAAAAAGACCGCGAATCGCTGCATCTCCACGTTTGTCTCAGGAAGGAATTTTTTGTTAGTAGGGTAAGGTACATTGTCAGTCCGGGAGTCACCTATGGTTGGTGATATGATTTGACAATGGATCAATATACACAAACCGCCGTTAACAACCGACCACTTTTCGACGCAAGAACTAGCCAAAAAGAAAATTCTATCGCGCGTCTCCACTCCACTAGGGAGCAGAAACTTTTAGTCTATTCCACACAGAAATACACTGAACGCGACTCACTTGTCGGCGCCCGGATTTTTTCTCGACCGGCGAACCCGAAGTAACATTTTTCACTCTTTTGTGTAAATGCAAAAAATGAAAGAAAATATTTATTATCAACTAAAAGTGTATTGGAAACTAGCGCCGAAGGGAAGCGAAAAATTCGGAATCGACTCGAACCACGGCGCGCGCACACTCGTCCCGTCGTCGGAGCCCCGCAGAGAGAAGAGGAAAAAAAAATTCGCAAAAATCTAGCAAAGCGAGCGCGCGAAACTTTGCTGCTGCCGAACTACCGCACACTACTGACTGCTTGGCGTCCCGTCGTCGGAGCCCCGCAGAGGGAAGAGGAAAAAAAATCGCAAAAATCTAGCAAAGCGAGCGCGCGAAACTTTGCTGCTGCCGAACTACCGCACACTACTGACTGCTTGGCGTCCCGTCGTCGTAGCCCCGCAGAGAGAAGGGGAAAGAAAATCGCAAAAATCTAGCAAAGCGAGCGCGCGAAACTTTGCTGCTGCCGAACTACCGCACACTACTGACTGCTTGGCGTCCCGTCGTCGGAGCCCCGCAGAGGGAAGAGGAAAAAAAATCGCAAAAATCTAGCAAAGCGAGCGCGCGAAACTTTGCTGCTGCCGAACTACCGCACACTACTGACTGCTTGGCGTCCCGTCGTCGGAGCCCCGCAGAGGGAAGAGGAAAAAAAATCGCAAAAATCTAGCAAAGCGAGCGCGCGAAACTTTGCTGCTGCCGAACTACCGCACACTACTGACTGCTTGGCGTCCCGTCGTCGGAGCCCCGCAGAGGGAAGAGGAAAAAAATCGCAAAAATCTAGCAAAGCGAGCGCGCGAAACTTTGCTGCTGCCGAACTACCGCACACTACTGACTCAGTGAGATGTTTCTACTTGTAATGTTTCAAAAATTCGCAAAGTTTGATGGAAAACGCCGCGTTGTTTCGTTCTCCCATCTCAAATGATATCTGAAAACAACATTAATGTATTATCTTAACGGTTACAATACTCCCCTTATATTCTATCTCCAGCTGTCAAGTTCAATTGGCTCGATCGAATTGGTACCAAAAGTTCTATCCACCAGACTGTATACTACACGAATAGTTCTGGTTGGTATGCAAGCCAATGTTTTCACCCCGGGATTTCTTCCAGAGTTTCTCACTGGATTCATCCCGGAGATCTTTCCAAAATTTTTCCAAGATATTTTTGAATCTGTAAAAAATAATCTCAGGTTGATCATTGCAAGAAATTAGATAACACAGCGCAACATTTTTTTTGTCTCAAGAGCAAACTTATGTGTCTCCGAAGGCTTTTGGGCCGCTGAATCCGAATCCGGGCCCAGATTTGCTCCAACACGTCACAATTTTGAGCTATACCTCAATTTATAGGGCAAAATATACGGTTTTGGGCTTTTTTGACAGCAAGCCATTAATTAAGCATGGAAATATTTTTTTAAGCAATGAAAAGGTTAATTGGTCAATTAACATCTAAATTAAAGACTCATGCAAAATATTTCGTTTTACCTAATCAAATTTGATAGATTTAAGCATTTTATGTTAGTAAGTAAACTTGCATGCAACTTTTGGAGAGTGACTTGTATGGGAAATATCGTACCTGACATAAATCGCTAAAAACTATCAAATTCGATTTGGTAAAACGAAATATTTTGCATGAGTCGTTAATTTAAATGTTAATTGACCAATTGGCTTCTTTAGTGGTGTTGAGATAATTTCATATTCGGAATCTGCATGCCAAACTGAGCCGAAATCCAAATTTTCATGAATTTTGGTGCCCGGGAACCTATTTAAAAATCAGTGTGAAGTTTGTATGGGAGCGATTTGTCGAATCACCCCTCGTCGCATTTTGTACTGGGCGGAGCTGTCAAGCAGTTGCCCAGCTGTCAAAAGGTGATTTTGAAAAATCTCTTCGAAATTGATTTTAGGTACTAAAATTAAGTCCTAAAAATCTGAAAAAAAAATCATAGTGGTTCAGAAAAAGATGCTCTTTCGTATAAAACCAAAAAATCAATACATTTATCTAAATTTAAAAACCCAATTAACCTTTTGATTGCTTAAAAAAAATATTTCCGTGCCTAATAACTTGCAGTAAAAAAGCCCAATATCGCATATTTTGCCCTATAAATTGTGGTATAGCTCAAAATTGTGACGTGTTGGAGCAAATCTGAGCCCGGATTCGGATTCAGCGGCCCAAAATCTGTCAGAGACACATAAGTTTACTCTTGAGACAGACCAAAAGTAAATGTTTGTTACGCTGTGTAATCGGTTCCGGGTCATTTGGCCGAACGCCATTTGGCCGAATGCCGTTTGGCCGAACGCCATTTGGCCGAATGGGTCATTTGGCCGAATGCCATTTGGCCGAATGCCGTTTGGCCGAAAATAAATGATGAACTTAAGTGACCATGTCACTATTCCTCGCATTAGTATAACTCGAAAGAACAGCCTATGATTCAAAGAAGGAAAAATCTTCAATAAAATGTTGACAGGTTCAACGCCAACTTATCCCTGAATGTCAAAACTAGAAAGAATAGCCTATGATTAAAAGAAGGAAATATTTCTGATGATCATATTGGTAGTTGGAATGTCAAAACTTCCTCTGAATTCTTTTGAACATAATTCGGCCAAACGGCATTCGGCCAAACGACCATTCGGCCAAATGGTATTCGGCCAAATGGCGTTCGGCCAAACGGCATTCGGCCAAACGGCATTCGGCCAAATGGCCGGACACCTGTGTAATCAACTACAAGGAAAAGCCTTGAAAAATACCCGAAAAACGTGGGAAGAACTCCATGATGAATACCAGCAGTAGCCCTGCAAAAATCCCAGAAGACTCTCCAAAAAAAATTAGGAGAAACTGTAGGATAATTCTGTAAAACTCTGAGAGACATCCTAGGGTAAACCATGTTTCCCAGCTAGAACTTCTGTAGAAATTCAAGGAGAAACTCTAGCAGAAAGTTATCGGAAATTTCTTGAAGAAATCACAAGAGAAACTACGGAAGAAATCTAGGAAGGAATTCCTGCAGAAAATTAGTGAAAAACTCCTTAAAACCGATGGAGAAGCTTTGGTAAAATTCCCAGGAATAACTCCTGGGAGCAACGCTGGGAGAAATCCCGGAAAGATCTCCTGATGTGGTCCCAAGAGGAACACTGGAAGGAATCGCGGAAAATCTTCAAAAGGATTTCCAAGAGAAACCCTAGCAGAAATTCTGCGACAACATCTGCGGTATATCCTGAGAGAAACTCTTGTGGATATCTCGGGATAAATGCTGGTAGAAACCTACGGGAACTCTGACATTAATACTGGGGAAACCTCTAGAAGGAATTCTATATGATCCCCATAAACAATCAGAAGAAATTGATCGGAACTCCGGAATCCTGGAAGATTCTCAAACCAGAATCCCGGAAAGAAATTATTCATTTTTATCGATGCAAAATTTCCCTGAATACTCATGATATTCCCTGAGTATTCCAGGTCAAATAAAAAAATCCCTGATGATGATTAACCTGGGCTTGTTAGGGGAATATCTGTAATTAAAAAGAAAATCGCGTTAAGTACTGTTCCTTTGAATTCCACTAAGAATTTGCATCCTTTAACAGATACGTATTTCGACCTCAACTGTAGTCGAGTCAAGTACAAGACACTGAAGATCGAGTCAAGTACAAGACACTGAAGACGACCTTACAGTTGAGGTCGAAATACGTATCTGTCAAATGATGCAAATTCTTAGTGGAATTCAAAGGAACAGTACTTAACGCGATTTTCTTTTTAATTAAAAAATCCCTGTTAAATGTAATTCCCTGATGATTCTCGGGTTTCAAAGTTTTTTCAAGACACAGATATCAGAAACAAACAACTTTCTCAAAAAAAAAAAACAATTCTATAGCGCATCGGTCAAAAGTTAGACGCTGGCACCACCTTTACTAATACTATTACAACCAATAATCTCAAAAACACCAAAATATACCTGTCCAAATTTCTGACAGTATGTTTGCCTAGTATTCATGTTTATTTGCAGAAAATTTCAGGTTGCAATTGTTTGCACTGTAGAATATTACATATAATTTAACTTCTTCCGAAAGTTATTATTTGACACATTTGCATCAGAAAAAAATTTAAATTCATATGGTTTCTCCTAAACACGCCAAAATAAGCTCAAAAACTGGTTTTTGACTACAGGTCGGACTCGATTATCCAGAGTCGGGTTCTGGCGCTTCCAAAAATAATATCTCGCAAACGGAACGTTGTAAGAAGCTGAAATTTTGACTAATCACTTATCAGAGCTGGCATGACAAAATCTCAGAATTTCAGCTTTCTAGAACATTCCTTGCCCCAGATATATGTTGAAGAAGCATCAGAACCCGACTCCGGAAAATCGAGTCCGACCAGTATTTCAATTTATTTTTAAAATAACTCGAAAACAGAAAGCTGTGGAATTTTGACGTCTAAGAAAGAGCTATCCATTTTGTCAAAATGAACAATTTTGTCGAAGACGCGAAATCTTTTGGACGTAAAACTAAAAAGTTAGATGGTGGCGCCACCTATGCGAGTAAGTTGCGAACTACTAATTTATTTCTTCTTTTCTGGTCAGTACAAAAAAATTTGTCCAAGAAACCCTGTGCCGGAAATGCTTCATTTCGAAGTAAATAATTTTGTCCCGCTAGATTTCGATCCTGGCCCTTCTTTGGTGCACTGGCTGTCACAGATGCTTGCTAGAGGAAGGACACGCAATGGGAATGTCACTGAGCTTTATTCACACCCCAAAGGTGTCAAAATGGCCGGGAGCGTGTGTCATCCTATTCTACCGCCCCAGCTAACACGAAGTCTTATATAATGATGAATAGGATGCCAAAGTGGAGTCCATATACGTCCATGGTTCCATTTAAGCGCGTGTAAAGTGTATGTATATCGCCTCCACTTTAGCATCCTATTCAGCATCATATGCGATCGTGTATCGACTGGGGCAGAAGGAGTGCAATCCTGGGATAACACTTGAAAAGGGTCTATCTAATATGCGTAAGTGATCGCGGTTTGCTAAGTACGGATTGAACCCATGAGCGCCCGTCTCGGTAGCTACGACAACGACCATGAACCAAACTTCTACATTTGTGATAGTACGAAATTTGGTAAAACACATTATCAAAACATCAAGGAAAGAATTCTTAAACGGATGATAAAAAAATGTGCTAAGTATAGAAAAATCTGAGGAGAAAACTCAAATTTTCGGCATGATGCACTTAATGGATGCTAAAAGTAGCTGTAGCTTATGGAGCTTATGGGGAATATGGAGAAAAGCTCTTAGAAAAGAGCTCTTTTAAACTCTTATACAGCAAAAATGTTAGTTGGGTCTACCCCATTTTCTTGGGCATAGAATATATCTTCAAACCTCTCAGTGAATACACAGAAAAAACTTTAATTTAAGTTACAAAAACATATTTTGCTCGGTATTTGAACAATACACAAAGCTCACTCTGTATTTTCTATATCTACCATGAGATCACAGGTCAAGAAAAGTAACCACCAACACAAATTCTCTTCTGCTGGTGTTGGTTGCTGAACACACTCTATAGTTTCATTGCAAGAGCTGAATTCCAATTGCATATACTTTCATTTTATTTTATTGCCACAACCAGCAGCGTCGTCGTCGTGATTCCCGCCATCATCTGATCTGAAAGTCAAATCAATTGAGGCGATTATGACTAGTGTGTATATGCAACTTACTAGGCAATCCACACTCAGTCAGTCAGAAGTGAGAATGCGCGTCCATTTCGAAGCGACCCGAATAAACTCTCCGCTGGCTGGAAAAGGGAGAGAAAAGTGGTTCTCCCATCCCATACATACGGACGGAATTAACCCGATTGCATCAATTAGGCGCGCACAGTCTGACATCCATCGACTGCTGACTTTTTTTTTATTCGCTGTGGTCCGACTTCCTGCCCACTAATGAAATGCCCCACCGCCGCTCGCAGTTTTCCATCAGAGTTCGAGTTAGATTATGGCGAATGACGTGAAACACAGCACACAGTTGGGGCCAACAACCGCCAACGCTTCACTGACTGCACCCGTTCTGGTTTCGATCAACATCATCCAGCAGCGCCCAGATTCAAGAAACGATGAATCACTCTCCGACCAACACGGATTCTATTGGGTACCAAATTAATCTTGAGACATCAATCAACACCAATATGCTTCACACACAGGTCCGAAAAAATCCAGTCAGTCGGATCGCCATCTATTTTCTCCTAACTAACGAGCGCTTCATAGTCCCACTTCCTTCACCTTGAGTTTGCCCAGTCCTTGAGAACTTACGGACAGTATGTTCTTTCTTAGTAGAAGGCCCACCACTTAATGGACCGTGAAAGCCATTATAAATTCGTAGCAGGTACCTAGCACGCCATACTAAGTTTGGCGAAAAAAGGCTGTATTTTAACATTTGATACACATCTCCTGCTAGTAGCTAGTCCGTTGGTAGTGACCGGTCAGTTTTCATGGGCCGATAGAAGTATATTTTTCGGTACCGCATGGAAATGATTTTGCTACAACATGGTTTGGGATTTTTTTTTGGTCTTGGTTACCACCGCCACCACCGCAAGTAAAAAATCATAAATATTCCGATCAATCACCGTTAGTAGTAAAAGCGAAGTTAAAGTTGGTCGAAACGCTTCAAGCGAGTTTCAAGAGCTCTATGGTTGTTTCATTAAAATTGTTGTGTTGATGAGTAGGAACACCCAGGTAACCAATAAGCAGTTAAAATGGCATTAATTCGGCACTATATGCGCCTTTACAGCAGGTCATTAAATGCTAATCTGCCGTATATGCGCCATTAGCGCCAATTAAATGCAGGTTTTGGCCCGATATACGGCTGATTAAATGCTTATCCCTCCTGTCCCCCAGATTGTCAAAAAGAAACACAAATATTTTCCCTGCCCATTTCACGGCTTTCCTTTCTCTTCTTTTTTCTTACTGTCCTGTGGGACTTTTGAGGCTTGGGGCACGTTCTGAACTGCTGTTGCTGTTTTCTTGCTGTTTTCGGCCAAATCGGGATTCGATCCCTGGATACTCGGGTTGACGTTGGTGCTGAACCGCGCTACAGGGTAAGCTATAGATAGATGATCAGATAAAGCGCGTTGGATTTTTGATCTATTTAAGGTATGAGTATTACAACGGCAGTTGCTTCGTTTATGAGCTCGGCAGGCGATGATAATAAAATCGATCACAGGAAACCAACCGTGGAATTAATATGCCAGAGCATGTTTTCCTATTGGTTTTATTCGTTGCTACCTATGATTGACTCGACATGCGAATGATGATGGCTTCTAATTGCGACCAGTTTTATTCAATAGAGCGCAAGATCTTATCACTAGCTAGATATCAACGTGAAAAAAATCATAAACTTTTCATTAATCATTGTTAAAATTTCAAAAGTGTGCTGAAAACTATAGTGGCGCTTACGTCAACTATGCGATTATGGGCAGGGCAGTTTAGCAGTCGAACTGCTATGATACGGCAGTAAGCAGGCCGAATGCAGATATAAAACAGAAATACGGCTTATTCAAATGCTTATTGGTTACCTGGCCAGGAAAATTTGACTAGAATAGTAGTGCTTTAAAAAATTGACAAATTCAATGCAAAGTCAAAGTATTAGAATCGAGAATACAGTGGCAACCAACATCCAATTAGTTTGCAATTCGGCCGATAAAGACGCTGCGCAAAAGTAATTGTCAGGTACTGTACACAAGTTAGAAGAAACCCTCAAAAGTTATGTCAAGATCTAGTTCATTTAAAACAATTGTGTTTCCGAAAAAGTTGATCAGGAGGATAAGTACAATCTGATGATTCACCAGTTACTTGGTGATTTCGCCGCTAGGTGGTGCTTTAGTTGTGAAGTTTAGTTTATAGCTTCTCTATTTTACACTCAGCCAAATAAACTTAAGATTTCCATAAGGCCCAACTTATGAAACGGCGTTTAAAAATCATAATGATTCGAATGAATTTCATTAACGTAGAATTGTTTCATAACGTAGAATCGTAAAAACAGCTTGGCTTTTATATATGTTTAGCAACATGGTATTCTCAAGCGTCGGTAGCCGTGTGGATAAAACACGAGCTCAGTCATCCCGACGTTGATGAATCGAATTCAGTCTGCATCATTTGAGGATTTTTTGCTCTTTCCATAAGTATATTTTCATAAGGTATTCTTATTGCATCCATAAGTTATAGCAAAAATTCATAAGGTATTTCGATGAATTTCGTTAGTTTTTTTCGCTGAGTGTAGTATCCAAAGGCACAGTTGATCAAGAGGATGAGAGCAATCAAGTGATTCAATAATTAGTTTGTGCTTTAGCCGCTAGATGGTGCTAGTTATCGAGTAAAATTTAAAACTTCTCTATCTGGAAATCAAAGCCATATACAAAACTCTTCTTTTTGGCTACGTTCTTCAGACGATCAAAGGCATTCTGGTAATTCATCAATTAGTTGATGATTTCGCCGCCAGGTGGTGCTAGTTATCAAGTAAAGTTTTGAACTGCTCTATCTCGGGATCCAAATAAGATAGACACGTGTAGTCTCCGGCAAAGTTCTTCAGGAAGTCAAAAGCAGTCTGGCAATCCACCAAATAGTTGGTGATTTTGCCGCTAGGTGGCGCTAGTTGTCAAATCAAGTTTTGAACTGCTATATTTTGGTTACAAAGCTGGTAGAAAAGTGTCGTTTTCGGCAAAGTTTTCCAGGAAGTCGAAAACAATCAATGCACCAATCAGCTGGAAATTTTGCCACAAGGTGATACTAGTGATCCAGTAAAGGTTAGAACAGTTCTACTACGAAATGTCAAAAATAATTTTAAGATGCTCTAATTAGGTAAGTAATCTCGGCAGTTTAAAATACACATAAATAAAAACAAAAAAAAAACATCTCGGCAGAGCTCCTATTTTGGGCACTTTTCTGCTATAATTCAGCCAATTTCGAACCAATTGACACAATTTTTAGAACGCAACCCGTATCGTGGATAGCTCACCTTGAAAAGGTGCGTTGCAGCGTAAGATCTAACACATTAAATTTTGATCATGCTATTTTCCTAACAGATGTAGCCAGGCTCCTGTAGGAACATTCCAGGATCAAGATTTGATGTAGTGTTTTTTTTTTCGGTGTGTCTATTGGTGTGTTTGCTGATAATGAACATATTGTTTAAGGAGGATTTAGGTAGATTTATCATATGATGTAGGGGTAGGGATTATGCCAAGGTGTATAACCGTTGCAAGAGTATCATGAATAGCTTATTTAATGAAACATGTTAATACAATTTTTCATTTCAGATTTTCGGCCACCTCGTGGAGTCTCGTAGCCGTGCGGTTAGGGTCAAGCTTTTCATCGCACCATGCTATGGGGTGAGGGTTCGATTCCCGCTCCGTGCGATGAAACTTTTCGTGAGAACAGTTTCTTCTCCGTATCCACTGGTGCATGTTCCGTGTGTCCCTTGTCTAGTGTTAAGTTTCATTCAGTCTGTACAGCCTCTGGCTGAAGACGGTGTCTTATAAAAAAAAAACTAACCATCCTTTCCCATCCCTCAGCAGTCGCAAGGACGTGGCCAGACCAGTTCTCGACCATTGGAGGTTTGCGTCAGTATTGTCTAAAGTCAGAGATTAGTCCCAAATCTTTGTGCTTTGGTTAGGACGGGAAAGAGGCAAACCTCATAACAGCGGTCTAGGACTGTACTACCTACGAATTTGTGCGACTCGCTTAATGCTATAATGCTAATGTCGGGAGAAGGATTCGATCACAGGTCCTCGGCGTGATGGTCACGGACTCACATCAGGTTCGTTTCATCTGTTCAGGCAATTTCATAAGCATCCCAAGTAACATTTTGATGGCCAATTAGTCTTGTAGCGGTTTTCAAAACCGTCGTCAAACCCTTTATTCTGGTTTTATGATAGAATCATCAACCTCTTCTAGTCTATTTAATTGACTAAAAAATGTTACTTCGGAGTACTTGGGGTTTCTGTTGGGTTCATTTGATAACAACTGAATTCTAGAATTTTATCTAGTTTCAAAACTACATGATTTTGAAATAATTTCATGGTCATTTATTTTCTGATGTTTACTTTTTTTCTTACCAAGCTTTTGTTACAAATCCCAGAGCTTGTTTTCAAGACATTTAAAACATTTTAATTCCCTCTTCAGGTGCTGGTGGATGGCCGGCACTTTTCGGACGTCAATAATGTTGGAACTTTTAGCAGTTCAAGTCCCAACATCGACTCAGATCACTACCTCGTAGTTTAGTAGGATTTGAGCTGGGTTATCAACCGTGTTGGTGATCGATGCTTCTCAGCATCCAGCGATTTTCAGCATTTAGCACGGTAGCCATATATCATCAAAAGCTGGACGAGCTGGCTAACGAGAGCGGCAGAGTAGGGGCGATATATTTAGGGCAGCAAAAGTAGCCGAAAAACGAATCTACCGCAAAAACAAAAGAGAGCATGAGGAAAAAATGATTGCCAAGGGGCGAGAGAGTATAGAACAAAATGATATGCGGAGGTTTTACGAAGCTGTCAATGGCATTTGTGCAGAGAAAAACAGTGCCTTTTCCCATCATGTGCATGTGACCGTGGTCAAGACAGCCATTAGACGGCTGAAGGCAAATGGAATGGATGAAATTTCGGCTGAGCTTCTCAAGCACGATAGTGAGTAGCTCCATCAACTCTTACACCGTATTGAAGATGTGGGAAGATTGGCCTGCTAGCTGGTTTGATGGTTTAAATTACCCTCTATACAAGAAAGGGTATGATGGACTGGAATGCGTGAATTACAGAGGAATAACACCTCTCAATTCAGCATACAGAATTTTGTTCGGAAGACTTCGCCACTGCTCTAGTCTTCACCTCCCCCCCCATACAAATTGCATTTTTATGTATGAAGTGGCGAAGATTAAAGTAGGGTTGTAGGGGGGGGTGAAGTCTAGTGTTTTACCCTACAACTTGCAACCCCATCATCTGTTCATGGATTTCAAGATGGCATACGATTCAGTGAAGAGAAACGAGTTATGGCAGATCGAACATGGTTTTCCGGCGAAGCTGATTAGACTGATTCGTGCGACGCTTGACGGATCGAAATCAAGTGCACTGGATGCGGATGAAATTTCCTTATCCTTCGTAATCTTAGATGGATTGAAGCTGGGCGATGCTCTTTCGAACTTACTGTTCAACATAGCACTGGAAGAAGCGATAAGGAGAGCTCTGCTGTGTAAAGGAGCAGAACTATATTGACACGGCCGCATATGCTCCTGAGCTTCGCGATCGATATCGTTCCAGAGCCCGATGCATTCATACAAATGCTGTATTTGTTACCATCATTCATCTTTAGAACAGCCGCAAACTATCAGGTACGAATCAAAAACTCAAGCGTGATAAAGTTAAGTTACAGTTGAAGGAAAATGAAACTAAAATACGAGATTAGGCACAGAAAATGACAAGTTATATGAATGATTTGCAGGTTCATGATTGTACCTCAACATATGTACATCAAGCTATGTATTCTTCAGTGACAAATCAGAGTCGTTCATTATCGTCGCCCGACGTTGTTTTCACATTCTAGAACGTCTCCGTCTCTTATTCATTTCCCTTCTCTGACATAGACATTTATGCTACGTTTCATACACTTGAGCCCATTGCTTATAGGCCGGCCAACTGTAACTGTAACTGGGTTGCACTGGCACTTTTTCAAATTAAGAACACAAAGATTCGCTTTGACGACGAAGAATCATACGACACCAATGATGGATGGGGACACTGATTTCCCCAAGGATGAAAAAAAAAACACTCAGTTCAGCTCAGCTCAGCTCAGCTCGCTCGGTTCGGTGTGTGTGTGTGTGGGTGCGTTGCGTTATAATAATTTCTTCATTTCATTTCTATAAATAAATATCCACAGCCTTCTGTCGTCCGTTTAGTCAATAACAACACTTTCACCACAATCAATCTTCAGATTTAGCCGAAGTGACCGGATTCGAACCAATTACGCGGATTATTCACCTTTCAACTCTCGGTAATTAACGGTTATTGATTACGTCACCGAATCGGCCGATTCGTATGAATCCATTTTCATCTTGCACCCGATTGGCACGACAAAGGTATAGAACTTTCTTTTGTCCGAACGAAACTCGCGACGACGACGACGCACGGTTCAAATCTCAAACGGCGACTAAGTGCGCGAGAATTCGTTCGGTCCCGGCACGGTGCGGCACACAGGCCTGCTAGAGGCACTTTTCGCGAGAAATTTTCGCGCACACATAAACACCCCTACCCTGTCCCATATGTTGCTTGCTTGCTGCTGGTTTAGCGCTAACTGATTTTTATGAGCATGTATTTACAAACATTGAACGGTCGGTCGGTCGCTATGGGTAGGACGTTCTGGTTGTGGCCATCGTCGTCGTCATCGTAGCAAGAAGGCAGTGCGTGAAGTTCTACATCGCAGCAGTTGTTCGTTCCCATTTGCATCTCGTGAGCTGTGTATGATACAGTTTTTCGATGTGCTATAGTGGCTCTCTGGAGGAAATGAGCGAATGTGGAGACTCGGAGATTCACCACACACTACTACAGTTGTTTCGCTAGTCACGGAAATGGTCGTTTAAGTATACGGCACAACATTTCACACACGAGACTTGACGGGTCCTACCAAGTGCAACAACGTTCTAGAGCAGTGGTTTTCAAGCTTATTTCTAATATTGAGGCGAACAGAGATCGATTACCAAATTGGTCTTCTACTAGAATATCCTTCATTAGAAACCAGAAGGAAGTCCCATGACAACTGTGGAGATGCAGGGGTGATAGCGAGGTCTTAAAGCAATGTTCATATGACTAACATTCCTTCCCCTTCCTGATCACCTTTAATTTGTCGTCACAACGCTGCTATGACGGACTTCATGATCTAATGGCTACCGCTTCTGATTCGCATACAGGTCTTGGCCTTAAACCCTGAGGATCTAAGGTTTTCTTGCTACCTTGCATCTTTCTACCTACTTTCTCATACTTCTGTACATACACAGATACAATTCATTGCAATGCCATCGCTAAAACCAGAAACTGGTTGAAAAGGCCGTTTCCCTTGCTTCCAGTTTCACAGCACTACGCCAAAAAAACGGCAACCCGCGAGTTGTGTTTCATCTGATCTCAGTGATCTGAACACGAAAATCTGTAACCTTTCGCCGATCAAACGGTAACCTACGCTCTAACATGAACATCTGCCAAACAGCCGTTGGCGTACTTTGGGATTTTTTGCAAGAATTCTTTTGGAAATCTGTTAGGAATTTCTTCTGGAAATCTTCCAAGAATTTCTTCAAAAATTCTTCCAAGAATTTCTTCAGGAATTCTTCCAAGAATTTCTTCAGGAATTCTTCCAAGAATTTTTTCAGGAATTTTTCCAAGAATTTCTTCAGGAATTCTTCCAAGAATTTCTTCCGGAATTCTTCCAAGAATTTCTTCAGGAATTCTTCCAAGAATTTCTTCAGGAATTCTTCCAAGAATTTCTACAGGAATTCTTCCAAGAATTTCTTCAGGAATTCTTCCAAGAATTTCTTCAGGAATTCTTCCAAGAATTTCTTCAGGAATTCTTCCAAGAATTTCTTCAGGAATTCTTCCAAGAATTTTTTCAGGAATTCTTCCAAGAATTTCTTCAGGAATTCTTCCAAGAATTTCTTCAGGAATTCTGCCAAGAATTTCTTCAGGAATTCTGCCAAGAATTTCTTCAGGAATTCTGCCAAGAATTTTTTCAGGAATTCTTCCAAGAATTTCTTCAGGAATTCTTCCAAGAATTTCTTTAGGAATTCTTCCAAGAATTTCTTCAGGAATTCCTCCAAGAATTTCTTCAGGAATTCTTCCAAGAATTTCTTCAGGAATTCTTCCAAGAATTTCTTCAGGAATTCTTCCAAGAATTTCTTCAGGAATTCTTCCAAGAATTTCTTCAGGAATTCTTCCAACAACTTCTTCAGCAATTCTTCCAAGAATTTCTTCAGCAATTCTTCCAAGAATTTCTTCAGCAATTCTTCCAAGAATTTCTTCAGCAATTCTTCCAAGAATTTCTTCAGCAATTCTTCCCAGAATTTCTTCAGCAATTCTTCCAAGAATTTCTTCACCAATTCTTCCAAGAATTTCTTCAGCAATTCTTCCAAGAATTTCTTCAGCAATTCTTCCAAGAATTTCTTCAGCAATTCTTCCAAGAATTTCTTCAGCAATTCTTCCAAGAATTTCTTCAGGAATTCGTTTAAAAAATTTTTGGCGATTCTTTCAATAAATCCTTTTGAGAGTTTTGAATTTTTTAGAGAATAATTTCAAGAAATCATATGGACATTCTATCACGAATTTCTTAGGGAACTCATTCAAAAATTTCTTTGGTAATTCTTACAAGATTTTTTTCAGGAACTCTTACAAGAATTTCATCAGAAACTCTTTCACGAATTTCTTGGGGAATGCTTTCAAGAATTTCGTCAGAAATTCTTTCAAGAATTTTTTTTACGTTCTACAAATAATTTCTTTGGGAAATTTTCCAAGAAATCTACAGGAATTCTTATAAAAATTTCTTCAGGAATTCTTCCTAGAATCTATTCAGGATTTTTTCCAAGAATTTCTTCAGGATTTCTTCCAAGATTTTTTTCAGGAATTCTTCCAAGAATTTCTTCAGGAATTCTTCCAAGAATTTCTTCAGGAATTCTTCCAAGAATTTTTTTCAGGAATTCTTCCAAGAATTTCTTCAGGAATTTTTCCAAGAATTTCTTCAGGAATTCTTCCAAGAATTTTTTCAGGAATTCTTCCAAGAATTTCTTTAGGAATTCTTCCAAGAATTTCCTCAGGAGTTCTTCCAAGAATTTCTTCAGGAATTCTTCCAAGAATTTCTTCAGGAATTCTTCCAAGGATTTCTTCAGGAATTCTTCCAAGAATTTCTTCAGGAATTATTCCAAGAATTTCTTCAGGAATTCTTCCAAGAATTTCTTCAGGAATTCTTCCAAGAATTTCTTCAGGAATTCTTCCAAGAATTTCTTCAGGAATTCTTCCAAGAATTTCTTCAGGAATTCTTCCAAGAATTTCTTCAGGAATTCTTCCAAGAATTTCTTCAGGAATTCTTCCAAGAATTTCTTCAGGAATTCTTCCAAGAATTTCTTCAGGAATTCTTCCAAGAATTTCTTCAGGAATTCTTCCAAGAATTTCTTCAGGAATTCTTCCAAGAATTTCTTCAGGAATTCTTCCAAGAATTTCTTCAGGAATTCTTCCAAGAATTTCTTCAGGAATTCTTCCAAGAATTTCTTCAGGAATTCTTCCAAGAATTTCTTCAAGAAGTCTTCCAAGAATTTCTTCAAGAATTCTTCCAAGAATTTCTTCAGGAATTCTTCCAAGAATTTCTTCAGGAATTCTTCCAAGAATTTCTTCAAGAAGTCTTCCAAGAATTTCTTCAGGAATTCTTCCAAGAATTTCTTCAGGAATTCTTCCAAGAATTTCTTCAGGAATTCTTCCAAGAATTTCTTCAGGAATTCTTCCAAGAATTTCTTCAGGAATTCTTCCAAGAATTTCTTCAGGAATTCTTCCAAAAATTTCTTCAGGAATTCTTCCAAGAATTTCTTCAGGAATTCTTCCAAGAATTTCTTCAGGAATTCTTCCAAGAATTTCTTCAGGAATTCTTCCAAGAATTTCTTCAGGAATTCTTCCAAGAATTTCTTCAGGAATTCTTCCAAGAATTTCTTCAGGAATTCTTCCAAGAATTTCTTCAGGAATTCTTCCAAGAATTTCTTCAGGAATTCTTCCAAGAATTTCTTCAGGAATTCTTCCAAGAATTTCTTCAGGAATTCTTCCAAGAATTTCTTCAGGAATTCTTCCAAGAATTTCTTCAGGAATTCTTCCAATAATTTCTTCAGGAATTCTTCCAAGAATTTCTTCAGGAATTCTTCCAATAATTTCTCCAGGAATTCTTCCAATAATTTCTTCAGGAATTCTTCCAATATTTTTTTCAGGAATTCTTCACAGAATTTCTTCAGGAATTCTTCACAGAATTTCTTCAGGAATTCTTCCCAGAATTTCTTCAGGAATTCTTCCAAAAATTTCTTTAAGAATTCTTCCAAGAATTTCTTGAAAATCTTTCAAGAATTTCTTCAGGAATTCGTTTAAATTTTTTTGGCGATTCTTTCAATAAATTGATTGAGAATCCTTTTGAGATTTTCTAAAGAATTATTTCAAGAAGATTTGTTTCACGAATTCTCACAAGAATTTCTTCAGGAACTCTTTCACGAATTTCTTGGGGAATGCTTTTAAGAATTTCTTCAGAAATTCTTTCAAGAATTTGCTTTACGTTCTTCAAATAATTTTCCTAAAATTCTTCAGGAATTCTTATAAGAATTCCTTCAGGAATTCTTCCAAGAATCTATTCAGGATTTTTTCCAAGAATTTATTCCGGAATTCTTCCAAGAATTGTTTCAAGAATTTCTCCAGGAATTCTTTTTTGAATACATTTGGAATTCTTTCAAGAATTTCCATGGGAATTATTTCAAGGATTTGTGTCAGGAACTTCTTTGGAAATTCCTTCATCATTTTTTTTTGAATTCATTCAAGAATATTTTCCGGAATTCTTTCATGAATACCTTAGGAAATTCTTTCAAACATTTTTTTAAAAACTCTTTTAAGAATTGCTTTGGCAATTCCTTCAAGAATTTTTGCAGCCATTTTATTCAAGAAATACTTTGAGAATCCTTTCGAGAATTGTGGAGCGGACCTGGTTGTGATGGTTAAAGCACGTGGCTGTCTCGCCAAGGACCTGGGATCGAATCCCATTCCCGAGAAACTCGCAAAAATGTGAGTTCTTCCTTCGGAAGGGAAGTAAAGCGTGGGTCCCGAGATGAACTAGCCTAGGGCTGAAAATCTCGTTATTACAGATAAAAAAAAAAACTTTCACGAATTTTCTTTGCGTTCTTCAAATACTTTCTCTGGGAACTTTTCCAAAAAATCTTCAGGAATTCTTATAAGAATTTCTTCAGGAATTCTTCCAAGAATCTATTCAGGAATTTTTCCAAGAATTTCTTCAGGAATTCTTCCAAGAATTGTTTCAAGAATTTCTTCAGGATTTTTTAAAATTAATTTCAAGAATTTCCATGCGAATTATTTCAAGAAATTGTGTCAGGAACTTCTTTGGAAATTCCTTCAACATTTTTTTTTTGGAATTCATTCAAGAATATTTTCCGGAATTCTTTCATGAATACCTTAGGAAATTCTTCCAAGCATTTTTATAGAAACTCTTCTAAGAATTGCTTTGGCAATTCCTTCAAGAATTTTTTCAGCCATTTTATTCAAGAAATTCTTTGAGAATCCTTTCAAGAATTGTGGAGCGGACCTGATTGTGACCAAGGACCTGTGATCGAATTCCACTCCCCAGATACTCGCAAAAATGTGAGTTCTGCCTTCGGAAGGGAAGTAAAGCGTGGGTCTCGAGATGAACTAGCTTAGGGCTAAAAATCTCGTTAATACAGATAAAAAAAATCAAGAATTTCTTTGGAAGTACTGACGTTAAAGGCGCCATTCTCGCCTAAAATAGAAGATCGCCAAGATGTGCACTATGAAGGTCCCTGTAAGTCCCACGCAGTTGTCTGCTTGCGGTTTCTTGTACAAGTGTGTAGCTGACTTTAGGGATTTTCAGGGATTCAGGAAAGAATTCCCCAAGGGATTCAGTAAAGATTTTTTCCTGTAAGTGTTCAAAAGTTTTACCAGAAATTCCTGCAAGAATCTAATCAAAAATCTGAACAGAAGCTAACCAAATTATTTGGAAGTAATTTCTTCAGAGGTGTTTATTGTGACATTCTGAAAATACATTCTTGGATTCACCTGTGTTCCCGGTTGGGAACCACTGCCCCACTGTAAACCATATAGTACAAGTATTGTGTCGGGCGACGACGACTATGGCACTGTTACGCGGATTGTAAACCGCGTTAACGGGCCTTTTCCTGCCGGACCCGACGAACTTGATTCCAAACCCGATCATTTAAATTGGTAGAACCGCGTTTCGTCGAGTTCCGACGATGGGTGTTTAAATTTTTCCATGTGGTGTGCGGGCATATGATGTGGCAGTGCAAGCGTGCAACCAGACAGACGTCAAGAAGTGCAGATAAGACACGCGCATATATGCACTATACTGAGTACAACAGAAACTACGAGTTCTTTCGTCGCGTCGGTTGGTGCAAAGTTCTGTGTCGAAAGGCAAACGAGACGACGACGACAACGACTATGGCAAGTAGGTACTATACATGCCGAGTATGTAGTAGCGATAGCAAGAAGTACCGAAGGCGATGACTAATCAAAGGGCTTCGCTGTTGTTTTACTGTTCACACAACTTAGTTGGTAGTGTTAGGAGAAAGGGAATCTCATCAACTAGTCCAAATTTATACGAAACTTGGCATGGCTTGACTTGCGATGATGGAAATATTTTTGCAGTGACGTCACTGGTTGGCACTGCGTGAATGGAATCGATTAAAACGGAAACAAGTCGCCCGGTGATGATGTTCATGTTTGGGGAAAGTTTTTGTTCCTTTTTTCGGAACAACGTTCTAACCCAACAAACATTATTGCTGAACAACAGATCAATAACCCGCTCTTAAGCTTGATTTTGAAAATTTTAGCTGTATAAGCTCTTATTCAGCTGGCATGCATTGTTACTTGGGAATCGCACGTTGGATCATGGAGCCGAATTCTTTAAGCAGGGAAGGTAACTTGTTATTAGAAAATAGCCCGAATGTAGAAGATGCAAGACTTCTCACAAACTGGTCTCATTGATTATAGCTCTCCCAACAGAAGTAGTTCAATTTATCGTCCAGATGATCTGAGGAACACCAATTACATGATTTAGTTCAGGTCGCAACAAATTATAATTCTAATAATACGCAATGCATCGCAATCTAATATAAGGAATCCTAATCCGAATCAATTCAATCTAAGATTTACAAATTATTTAATTACTGATGCTCTTTAGATGACTTGCTAATTCACAATTATTTCCTACATCTTGACGTTACCCTGACATTTCATTGCGCGTAGGGAGATACGCAGGATCAATGTCAGATGGTGCACTTGGAGTCTGAGACGTTTCCCTCAAAAAGTTTAAGTGGTTTCTGAAAAAAAGGGAAACACATTTCGTCAACGTGGTTTTGCCTAAAACCTGGACGCTTTGTAGCCAATATCAGAAAAACGCTATGTTTGGTATGAGCTTAAGCTTGATGGACCGCCCGTAGTCCATTTTCAGTGTATAAGCGCAGGTAATCTTCTATTTTTCCAGTTGGAATTTTCATCACTGCGACTACACGGTGTAACCTAGAGCGATTGAAACAACCACCGACTGTCGCCTTAGCATACGCTCAGAATCTCGAGGTAACGTTGCCAGACGAAGGCGAGCTGGATGTGGCCGCGGAGCGTCAAACGCAGTCGATGGATTAAATGGTTCGACAAGGAGTACATAGTGATTTTGAAGGAAAACAAGGTGACGTGAACGGTAATGCTGCAGCATGGAACCCGGCAAAATATGGAAAGATACAAACAGAAGACGAAACAGCAGATCCCCCTCTTTTAGATGAGAAAGCATCACCTGGGAGAAGCGAAGTGCGAAGTAATGGAACTGCTGTGTCCTTCTCGAGAAACACGGAAATTCTACCAGAAGCTCTACGCATCCCGCAACGGATTCATGTCGCGAGAAGAAATTTGCATGGACTTGACGCACAGACTTGAGGTGATGGAAAGGTGGAAGTAGCACCTTGATGAGCACCTGAACGGCGCGCAAAACGGGAATAAACCAACACTTACACTGAGTAAGGTTCAGAATGCCATATCCACCTACACAAAACCAACAAAGCAGCTGGTAAGGTTCATATCGTAGCTGAACTCATCAAGATGGGTTAAAAACAGTTAGGGTCTGGGAAACCGAATTTCGCAGAGGGTTACGGAAAGAAGATGGTCTTTCGTGCTTGCTGTTCAACATTGCTTAACAGGGTGTAATTAGGAGAGGGGATAAACACGAGTGAAACATTCAGCTGCTTGGTTTCGCTGATGATATTGATATTGCTCGTAAATTTGAGACGATGGCGGAAACGTACACTCCCGTTCAAAAGTTTGGGGTCACCCCCTCAAAAACTTGTCATTTTTTTTGACCCATATCTTCGTCAATTTGCGTCCGATTTCAAAACCCTAGGTTTCATTCAAAAGATGACTTATTATCTTTAGAAACTTTGAACATGATTTGAAAGCAACTTTTTCAAAAAAATGTGTATGTAAACTTAACCCAAAGTTGCCAAATTTTCTAAAAAATGAATATAAACTTACGGCAGCGTCGCTGGAAGTTGGGTCGACCAAATTTTAAGATGAGAGCGGTAATATGACCCATTTTCTATTAGCTTTCAACTGCTTTTTACAGAACTTAGCTAAAAAATCTAGAAAAAAAATATTAAGTAAATTAATCCTTGATGTCATCGACCAAAAGTTTGGGGTCACCCCTCAATATGATGTATCGGCCAAAAGTTTGGGGTCAGTTTCGTAAAACATGGAAAAGTGATTTGGTGATATCTTTGTCATCTATAGTTCAATTTTAATTATTTTTGGCTCATTTCAAAGATAACTAACTAAGTTTACAATTGATGTCTTCATCTTCATCAACAAATATGTTTGGTTCAATGTATATGCAGTAAGTATCATTCATTGTGTTTCAAATAAGCCAAGAAGAATTAAAATTGAATGAAAGATGACAAAGATATCAACAAATCACTTTACCATGTTTTATGATAGTGACCCTAAACTTTTGGCCGATACAGCATTTTGAGGGGTGACCCCAAACTTTTGGTCGATGACATTAAGGATTAATTTACTTAATAACTTTTTTTCTAGATTTTTTAGCTAAGTTCTGTAAAAAGCAGTTGGAAGCTAATAGAAAATGGGTCATATTACCGCTCTCATCTTAAAATTTGGTCGACCCAACTTCCTGCGACACTGCCGTAAGTTTATATTGATTTTTTAGAAAATTTGGCAACTTTGGGTTAAGTTTACATACAAAATTTTTTGAAAAAGTTTCTTTTAAATCATGTTCAAAGTTTCTTTGACTTATTATCTTTTGAATGAAACCTAGGGCTTTGACATCGGACGCAAATTGGCGGAGATATGGGCCTAAAAAAATGACATGTTTTTGAGGGGGTGACCCCAAACTTTTGAACGGGAGTGTACATCCGACTAAAGAGTGAAGCCAGGCGAATTGGATTAGTCATTAATGTGTCGGAGACAAAGTACATGATGGCAAAGGGCTCCAGGGAGGAATCACCGCGCCCGCCACCCCGAATTTATATCGACGGTGATGAAATTGAGGCGGTTGAAGAATTCGTGAACTTGGGCTCGCTGGTGACCGACAACGACACCAGCAGAGAAATTCAGAGGCGCATTGTGGCAGGAAATCGTGCTTACTTTGGACTCCGCAGAACTATCTGCAAACGAACGTCCTCTTGGGCACGAAACATGAACCCTACGTGCAGAGGACCAACGCGCCCTTGGAGTTTTCGAACGGAAGGTGTTGCGTACTATCTACGGCGGAGTGCAAATGGAAGACGGGACTTGGAGAAGGCGAATGAACCATGAGCTGTATCGGCTGCTTAGAGAATCAACCATTGCCCATACCGCGAAAATCGGGAGGCTACGGTGGGCGGGTCACGTCATCAGGATGTCGGATAGCAACTCGACTAAAATGGTTCTCGGGAGTCATCCGACCGGTACCGTAAACCGGGGTCAAATTGATCAGCGGGGTGAAATTGATCACTCGAGTACTACATTGTAATTCCACACTAGGAACTCTTAAGCGTCGTAATGATCTTAAACTTTTAACGTCATCTGATTCGTAGATATCTAGAGATGAGTGTAGACTTTTAATTTTTTAGAAAATGTTAGTTTTGCCTTATTTTTTCAAGGAATTTGCAATGTATTTCTCATTTAGCTGCAATCATTGCTACTAAACAATCAATTGCAAATAGGACTTCCCGTGAATTCTCTGTTTTAACATTTTTGTGGAGCCTTGGTATGCATGTAATGCAGCTAATCAGAAAATGAAATAGTTATAAAAAGTTCATTTTATGAAGAAATAATCATTTTTTTGTGATAGAAATCACTTATTTTAAATGAAATTGCCTACCTTTAGGCGTTTAAGGGGAAATTTAAAAATTTAATTTTGCATTTAAAGTAATAAATTCACTAGTTGTAAGATTTTAAACGCGTTATTCAGTTTTAGAAGAGCAAAATTAAGCGGTGAAGGAAATTTTCCTTTCCAACCGATGCTTAATTGTTTACTGATCAATTTCGCCCCAAAGTGGCATTTCCAATATTTTGATATTTGAAGGTGTTTAACTTAAAGTTTAAATTTGTTGAACAAAATTCTGTCACATGGTTCCATGGAGATCCACTGGGTACTGGTTTTACAGAAATTCTTTTGGCAATATTTGAACAGGCACTTATGTTATCCGCAAAAGTTGTTTTGAAGTGATCAATTTGACCCCGGATTACGGTACAAGAAGACGTGGAGCGCAGCGAGTCTGTGGGTCGACCAAGTGGAGGACGATCTGCGGACCCTACGCAGAGTGCGGGACTGGAGACAAACAGCCATGGACCGAGTGGAATGGAGACGGCTACTATGTACAGCAGAGACCACCCCGACCTTAGCCTGATCGGTAAGGTAAGTAATCATTCGGAATGATGTCAACAAAGTGCTATCCCAGATCATCTTCCGTCGTTTGTTGCCTAAAGTGATTGAGTTCGTGGAAAGTTATCAAGACGGCTTCGTCGACGGCCGGTCGCCAACGGATACCATTATCAAAGTATGGAACAAACGCTCTAGCTAGATATTCCGTAAATGCTCGGTCTCAGTGCATCTCTTGTTCATCGTTCCCAAGACGGCATTTGATTAGGTAGAGCCTGGGATTATTTCTTAAACGAGCCTTATCCACACACAATACACGAAATGTAGACTTACCATCTTTAGCGCTTCCTTGGGAGGTGACCATTCATCTATTTTTTTATCTGTGTTAACGAGATTTTTAGCCCTAGGCTAGTTCATCTCGGGACCCACGCTTTACTTCCCTTCCGAAGGAAGAACTTACATTTTGTGAGTTTGTCGGGAGTAGCATTCGATCCCAGGTCCTCGGCGTGATAGTCTAGTGCTCTAACTATCACACTAGGTCCGCTCCACACCATTCATCTATTCACTAGGTAACTCAAGCAAAAAGGCTTAAGCCTAACGTGTGCTCAGCCTGCTGAACTTCCGTAAGTCGGTGGCTCTAGGTGGCCAAGAAGAAGTATGTATGTGTTTTGGCCAAGAAGTGCAACGTGGTCGATGCGCGCAAGAAGGAAAGGTCTACACAAACGGACGGTTTTTTCTTTGCCGGAAGATCGACAGTGGCTCAAGACAACATGTAGCTTGCCGGAGCCGTAGGTGAAAGAGCAAACCGCTGGCCTTCTGAAACCACCCTATGAATCATGGGCAAGAAGCACCTTGCAGAGGACGGTAGACTATTCAAGGCGACGGGTTGGGCGAGGAAACAAGCACCCATGCTAGTTACAAAACGCGCAAGATGGAACACGGAAAGGATAAGCCCCAAAAGATGAACCCCCCTAGAAGGCTAGAAACCCCGCCAGGGGATCGCCAGCCTTCATCCAGGGGGTCGCGAGGAACAGTCAACAAATGAGGGATATTCTAGGGTGGGTTGCGAAAAGTACGTCTGCTGGCAAAAGGGGGTCGCGCATCAATGAAGTTTGGGAACCTATGAGCTAGGGAGCCGATAAAGTGCTATTAATGGGCTGACATGCTCTATATTGCCGCCCAATAACCCTGTGAGCCACAAAAGGCGAAATACAGTGCTAATGGTTTCCTGGGTGGTCTTCAAGACCCATAAGCGGCTGTTCTGGTACGGAAGATGATTCTGGTCCTGAAGAAGGAGACGCGCAGAAGGGCACGTCCTGTAAGGAGACCAAGAGGTCTTGAGCCAGGGGGTACAGATTGGATCCCCGATGGCGGAGACAAATCCTCAGTGCAAAATCGTGAATAAGATAACTGACGCTGAGGAGCTCACAGCCGCCCTCAGGCATCAGTGCGAGATCGATGTACCGAGCACATTGATCCGCCTGTGAAAAGGCCCGGTAGGTGTCCAGATCGCCGTGGTCAAGCTTCCAGTATGGGGCTTCAAAATGGTGAGTCGACAAGGAGCGTCCAACATAGCTCTGGTCCTCACAAGTTCCTACCTCATGCTTCCACGAGTCAATCGATGACAAAGACCGCCAAGCTAAGAGTTGTGTGCTTAGTTGGTAATGCAGTTAGGGCACTGTTATTCGTCTGACTTGTAGGTTGAGGAGACAAGGATTGAAAAGACCAACGGATCTGGAGATGTCAACAGTTTATGGGGATTTACAACAACAGCGTAAAAGGGAATAGGGACCGCTCAGCAATGCTAACGTAATAATTAGTTCGACGAGGAGTGCGACGAACGAAAAGAATGCCGCCAGAAGTCCAATGATAGTGACAGGTACCCGATTAAACATGGAGCGGTACAGGGTGGAAAGAGCAGTAAGAGAAACTAATTCACCGCAGTAAAAAACGGCAGTACGAAGAGAGTGTGATTGCAGAAGCGCAGGAAAATATGGACGGAAACGATATGCGGAGGTTTTATGCAACTGTCAATGGTGCGCGGCACAATACTGCGCCAGTGTCCGCCATGTGCAATGAACAGGAAGGAAATTTGCTGACAGACAAAACAATGGTGGCAGTCAGGTAGAAGGAGCACTTTGAAGATTTGTTGAATGGTAGCAGTGAAGGAGCACCCAGAAACAGGATTACCATGGATGACGCTCAAGCAGTGGAACCACCAACACTGGATAAGGTTAAGAAGCCCCTTAAGGAGCTGAAAATAGCAATGATGCTGGGAAGGACGAGATCCCGGTCGAACTTCTCAAGCACGGAGACGAGCAGCTACATTAACGGACACGAGACATGTACGATGCTCGAGGAGGACCTGCAAGCACACGGAGTTTTCGAGCGACGGGTGCTAAGAACGATCTTCGGCGGCGTGCAGGAAAATGGTGTGTGGCGGAGAAGGATGAACCACGAGCTCGCTGCACTTTACGGCGAACCCAGCATCCAGAAAGTGGCCAAAGCCGGAAGGATACGGTGAGCAGGGCATGTTGCAAGAATGCCGGACAACAACCCTGCAAAGTTGGTGTTTGCTAACCATCCGGTTGTTACAAGAAGGCGAGGAGCGCAGAGAGCACGATGGGCGGACCAGATGGAGCGTGATCTGGCGAGTGTTGGGCGTGACCGAGGTTGGAGAGCTGCAGCTGCAAATCGAGTATTATGGCGGCAAATTGTTGATTCAGTATTATCATGAATTTGATGTTAACTAAATAAATGAAATGAAGATACTGTTGCGTGTCCTGTTTAACAGACTGAGACCTCTTGAAGAGTCCTTCGTCGGCTAATATCAGGCTGGTTTTCGTGAGGGCCAATCTACGACGGATCAAATATTTAACCGGCGGATGATCCTATGTAGATAAATTTCGGGAATATATCTTGCAAACATACCATCCGTTCATTGATTTTAAAGTAGCGTACAATTCAGTGAAAAGAAATAAGTTTTGCCAGATAATGTTAGCTCATGGTTTTCCGGCAAAACTAATTAGGCTGATACGTACAAAGCTGGATGGATCAAAATCAAGTATTCAAATCACAGACGAAAGGTCTACCTCGTTTGTGACTTTAGATGGATTGTAGCAGGGTGATGCTCTTTCAAATTTACTGCTAACATTGCACTTGAAGGAGCGGTTAGGAGAACTAGCGTGCAGAGGAATGGTACTATCATAAGCACACTGTCGCACATGCTCATCGGGTTTCCGGACGATATTGATCTCATCGGAATTTATCGTAGGGCAGTGGAATAAGCTTATGCTCTTCTGAAGGAGATACAGCGTGGATAGTGTTGACGATTAACTCTGCCAAGACAAAGTAGATGATAGCGGGTTGACACAGAGGCAGGCCTAGTGGTGTTGTTGCTGAGGTAGTGATTGATGTGGATGTGTTTGAACTTGTTGATTATATTGCAACACTTGTGACATGTGGCCATGGCGTTGCCCGTGAAGTGAATAGGCGGTTGCGAAAAGGGTCTTTTACGAGTTGCGTAACCAGTTTAGGTCCCGTAACTTGTAAGCGCAAACGAAATTGGTGATCTATTATACGTTCGGCTTTGGAGTAAAGTTACTTTGTAGCTAACATGGGGGGGGACGGGAGGGTCTGGCCAAAGTCTACGCTTCATACAAATTTCGAAAATTTTGTATGAACAAAAGTCTACGAGGGGGGAGGGGGGTGGTTCTGAGATGGCCGAAAAAAAGTCTACGTAGTTTATGGACAGCGCCTAACACAGTCTGGAGAGTTGACGATGGGTACACACATACTGACCATCTGGCGATTCGATACAGGGTCGAATATGAATGAAGACGACCACAGCCGAGAGTCATCGATAGCTATCATGGACCTGACTTCGGGATGACTTCGAGCATCGACAAGCCGGCATTCGTGAAAGGGTTGCTCATGGAGGATAACACCGATGACCTAGATGGAATCCTTGGTCACGCGTGCGACGACGAAACTGCTGAAATCGCAAAGGCTCCACGCATCATGATTGAGAGCTAGGAGAGGGATGCGAAGGGCTCGTACTGATGAGGGTAGATCGAAAAGAAATGAGGTTTACAAATCGGCTAAACTGACATTGAACAAGGTGCGCAAGCGAACGAGCCCAAGATGCTGCAGAGGATCATGGATCATGGATATGCTACGATACACGACCATTGGCTCCCATCTCCTATGACCAAGCCAGGTTTCCCCGACGACAAATTAGGAACTCATCAGCGAAGTCGCTCAGGGTGAAGAAGGCACCGCACCGGGTTCTCACGGTATATAAACCGAATGTAGCCATTAAGGCGACCATCGAGGCTCGTCCTAAAATGTTTGGAATGGCTATGCAGATGTGTCTGGACAAAGGCGAATTTCCGTAGATGTGGAAGCCACCTGATGACCCGTCGGTGAACAGATCAATCTGTCTGCTGGACACCGCCAAGAAGCTTTTGCTACGAATTGTTTTGGCGAGACTGGTGGTCTATAATTGAGAGAGCTCAGATGACTCTGGCCTCTCGGATATAGCCAGTTTGGTTTCCGGAGAGGACGATGGATGGTGGACGCTATTAGGATAAAGACCGGAATGTCCGAGATAGCGCTCCTAAAGAAACGAAGGGGGTACTGCGTAGTTGTTACGCTACACGTGAAGAACGCGTTCAACACTGTCAGGTGGGCTACCATCGAGAACTCCATATGTCACCTAGGAATGTGCCAGATTGGTCAGATTATCACATCAAAAGTGTCAATCAATGCCACATATGGTATGATATCTTGACATAATCGCTTTTAAATGACACTAGTATTACAACTAGATTTACTAAATTACATCACAGCTTACATGTCTCACACATGTCGTGCACCTTTCCTGATAGCCCATCTAATTTAGGCTTCAAGCCAATGATGTTGTTCAGCTTAATTGCCATTGCTGCTAGCTACCTAGTTTTCATAACATCCCGAATCTGATAATGCGACGAACACGGAAACTAGCTAACACCATCATGGAAGACTTAGACTCTACGTCAACTGCACACCGGTGACGGCGGAGTGGCGTAAATCAAACACTATAATCACGCAAATAAACTCTAATAGCCTATCTTCTCAGCCTCAGCCCCAGAGATACCCGCGATTCCGTAATATCACATGCCATCATCAATATCGTCGACATGCCGCGATCGACTTTTCACTCTGGAAATGGAAACGTATCTACCTACCATACCTGCTGCGGTGCAACCTGTAAAATGGTAAGCACCGATACTCGTTCTCGATTTCCCGCTTCACGACGACGCGACGTGGTTACGTAAATGAGGAAAAGAGCCCTCGGTGCTTGCCTTGGACCCAATCGACCGACCCAAGAGCCGGTTTGTCATCGATCGACCGTTTGTGACCCTCGAATGCTTGAAGCAAAACAAAACCCCGAAAAAAAGGCATCAATGGAATTCCTCCATTCGACGTCGGCGCGCGAGTAACGCGCGAATTACATCACGGCCGTTTAAGACCCGAGCGCAGCGCAGCCGACGAGAGACCCGAAATTATCCAAGACCCAATTTTCCACAATTTGGATAGCAGCAATGCTATGCACCTGCTGCTCAGCTAGTGGTTGTTCGACGAACCTCGCTCGGTGAGATCCAAAAATGGCAACAGGGGGGCGGGACAATTTTGCAATTACCCGCCAAATTAGCAAGTGCTGATGAGTTGATGCCAGGGCTGCGCCGGCGATCGTTTTGAGTGGTCCATGGGGTGTAGAAATTAGGAGGAGCGATCGATCGATCGATCGGATCGATTGGAACCGGTTATGTCGCTTGGGGCGCCTTGATCAAATCTCATTTTGGGACTAGCCCAAATGCCAGAGATCCTCAATTGTGTGTGGTCTTTCGACTGTAATTTGGGATTGTTCACGGCGTTGAACGTTTTAGTGATCAACTGAGCAGAAAAGCTGAAAAATCGAGTTACGGAGAAAATGTCCTTAACCGATCGATTTGCGACACACCCATAACACCTAGATAGCGATCATTCGAGCGGGTGAGATTATGGGTTCCAGATAAAAATATGAAAGGTAAAATCACGACGAGGAAGTACTTCCTTACGTGGTGAAAACTTGTTTCACTTCATAGGCGATACTTTGAGACCGGGGTTCAAATCGGCTATCTGCGAGCAGAGTGCCCAAGGCAGGAAATGTACTTAAACTAGCCCTAGCACCGCCATACAGACTGACCCCACTCGAACCGCCACCATGAAGTGGCTATAAGCTAACAACCGGGCAGCGCTGCTTGAAACGAAAGCGAAAGTTGGCAAGGCGGTTGCCTTATTGAGGCTGGCTGCTGGATGAAGCTTTATATCGACGAAGTTGTCGCACCAAGCTACGGCGATGGTTAGACTCGCAATGACTGCAGCATCTACATCGACGACCACCGACTGTTTCCTACCGATGAAGCGTGAAATTGGAAAAAGAGGTGTGCCCCCGATGTCACCATCGCCTTTCGATGCAGCTTTCGTTTGAGACTGCAGAAGGCATAGCAAGCGCCACAAGCATGGGTCATCTTTCTTAAAAAAAGGTTGAATTATTTATGCTGATGCGCATTGGTACTTCCCGTTGCAAGCAACGAAGAAAGCTTCGTGATGAACTTATTGATCTTCGGTCGTATTTCGGACAGTAGTTAAAAGTGCAAAAACTGATGTCACCTTTGTCACCCGCCAATAATATGCAATCATTGCAATACTCAGTGTTGCAGCACCCACAAAGTTTTGCATCACCCAAAATAAGGAGGACAAATAGAGTAAGCCTAGAAGCAATGAGGTTGTGGGTACGAGTTGCATTTTCAAAGAGAATTAGGGGGATCATAATTGATTTGAGACACAAAGACCTGATATAACGCTAGCAAGATGCGATTCACCCCCGGATGAGCTGCAGTGAAACCTTTGACCCAATCCTTACCATGTCCATCCCTCAAAATGTGACCTTCTAACCTCGAGCTGCCAAGAGTACCCTGGCTTCCACCCATTACTAACAGATATCATGAAAAAGTTATTACTCTGTATAATGTATACTATTAAGTACAAAAAAAGATCTTCGGCTCCGCAAAGCGTTATACGCGATTGAACCCCAACTAAATGAACTAGATAAAAAAAATACAAAAACCTGATATAATCACATTTTTGGGTGATGCAAAACTTTTTAGGGTGCTGCAAACTGATCGTGCGCAACCATAGCTCACTATGCAGATACAAGGATAAGATGTGATACCAGCAACGTCTCTCTCTCTGATGTCATAGCTTGCTGTCTTATATTCCCGCATTGCAAGATTACTGGTCCCCAAATTGGTCTCTTTTAGGCTGACTAGTTGTCTTATCCTGTCCTAGACTCAGGAGACACAAAAGACCCAGATTACCCAGAAAACCCAGAAGATCCAGAAGACCCAGAGGACTCAGAGGACTCAGAAAACCCAGAAGACTCAGACGACCCTGAATATCGAAGACCCAGACCCAGAGGAATCATAAGGCCCAGAAAACAAAGAATACCAAGAAGACCTAGAAAACCAAGAAGAACATGAAAACAAAGAAAACCAAGAAAGCCAAGTAGACCCAGAAGATCCAGACAATCCAGAAAACTCAGAAAACCCCAAGACCCAGAAGATCCAAACGATCCAGAAGACCCAGAAAACCCTGAAGATCCAGAGGACCCAGAAGACTCAGAAGACCCAGAAGACCCAGAAGACTCACAAGACCCAGAGGACTCAGAAGACTCAGAAGACCCAGAAGACTCAGACGACCCTGAAGATCCAGAAGACCCAGACCCAGAGGACTCAGAAGACCCAGAAAACAAAGAAGACCAAAAAGACCTAGAAAACCAAGAAGTACATGAAAACCAAGAAGACCAAGAAAACCAAGAAAACCAAGAAGACCAAGAAGACCTAGAAGATCCAGACAATCCAGAAGACAATAGAAAAAATGAAGTTTTGTGTGCCTTCTTACTACGTCTCCCTCCTCCGTAGAAACTTCACTAACTATCGAAACAATCTCATTCAATAATATGTCTTATTTTTACACTTATTCGTGCTCTACACTTTTATTACATTGAATCTGATATAAGCGAGTTGTACCGCTTTCCCTAAATAGGAAAATGGTAAACATTATAAATTTACGCCTGTGTTGGTGAATATTTTGGCTGGAGTATAAACTTATGCTCCACTTAAAGAGTCACAATCTACCCTGTCAAACTCCAAATTGAAAAAAATAGGCTACCGTTTCCTTGATGTTAATTTTTCTGGAAGGCTTTTTTCCATTGAGATTCCTCCAGAAGTTTCTTCGGGGATATCTTTAGGAAATCTCTAGGATTTTTTCTATGCAATCAATTGGAATTTCTTCAAAACTTTTTTTAGGTTTCCCCATAAAGTTACTTCTGGAATTCCTTCAAGAATGATTCTGGGATATCTCTAGAGTCCAGGTTATTGTTTCATTCCCGATTGATAATCTCTTGGAATTCATTGAGAACTTTTGGAAAAGTTTCTAAATTTCTTCAGGAGTTTCTTCTTGTATTAACTTAAATGTCCCTTTTAAATTCCTTCTGAAGTTTCTTTAAAGATTCCGTCAGGATTCGGAATTTATAAAGGAACTCATTCTGGGTCGAATAAAGTCATTCTCTTGAAATTCCCCCAGGAGTTAATTTTGAGATTAATCAATATTTTTTGAAAAGACACTACACCGTCTTCAACCAGAGGTTGCACAGACTGTACGATCACTGTTGTCTCAGACAATACACGAAACACCTAGTGGTCCATTGGAGAATCTTATGCCTGACGAAAAGTTTTCATCGACTGGAGCAGGAATCGAACTCGCACTCCGAGGCTTACGAAACGGCCAGACGACTGACGTCCTTACCGCACGGCTACGAAGCCCACAATTTTCCATACGAAATTTCTGCAGGAGTTTCTCAAAGGTTTTCAATAGAATTTCCTACGGGGATTCTTCCTAGATTAGTATTTGAAATACATGCTGAAACCCCTACAGAAATTCTTTCAGATATTCACCCACATTTTTTCCTGAGATTCCTCGTCAGAAAATGCTTCTGAAATTCTTCAGAGAGTATTTTCTAGCATTTTTTTAAGGAAATCCTGTGAATCCTTCAAGAGAAGTCTTCCAAAAGTTTACGTAATCCTCCAAGAGTTTCTTCTGGAATTCGCCCAGGAGTACCTTCTGCAAATCATTCAATAATTTCTCCCGAAAATGTTCTTAAAAGTTCCCTGTGACAATCATTCGAAAGATTTTTTTTCTGGGAACTCTGCAGGAGTTTTTTTTGTATTTGTGCAGTTGAGAGTTCCTTCTGGAACTTTTTTGCTGGATTCTCTCTATTATCATCTTTGAAATTTCGTTCGGATTTCTTACTGCGGTTCCTCCAACAGCTCCTTCTAATAATCCTCCAGGAACTTATTCCAGGAATCCTCCAGAAGTCGCTTTCGAGAATACTTCATGAGCTTCTTTTGGGAATCCTCCATGAGATCGTTCTGGAATTCCTCCAGGAGTACCATCTGCAAACCGTTCAACAATTTCTTCTTAAAATACTCTACAAGTTTCATGTGAAAATCCTTCCGAAGATTGGTGGGAGTTCAGCTTTGCCGTCTTAAGTTCTCTAGAACGACCGTTTATGACTCGTCCCTACGTTTCGGCAATTGTTTGTGCCTTCTTCAGGGGAACTGGGGGGAGGGGTTTATTTTAAATGTTGTTTTGTACAATATCGTAGGGACTGCACTAGACTGCAAATCCGAACTCCCACTAATCGTTTCATCCAAACAGTCGAACCCTCGAACATCCAAAATCCTTCTGAAGTTCCTTGTGAGAATACTTCAAAAGTTTCTACTGCGAACTCTGCAGGAGTTCTTTTTGTTAATTGTGCAGTAGGAGTACCTTCTAAAACTTGGATCTTGAATGTTTGTAAGAGTTTTAGCTGGATTCTCTCAATTTTCGTCTCCAGAATTTATCCGGGATTTATTACTGCTCTTCCTCCAACAGTTCCTTCTGGGATTTGCTTCAGGAGCTTATTCTAGAAATCTTACAGAAACTGATTTAGGAATCCTTCAGGAGCTTCTCTTAAAAATCCTCCTAGAGTTGCTGCTGGAGTTCTCCTAAAAGTACCTTCTGCAAATCATTCAACAATTTCTTCTGAAAAACTCCAAGAAGTTCCTTGTGAAAATCCTCCAGGAGTTCTTCGTGAGAATCCTTCAAAAAGTTCTTCTGCAGAATCCTTCATAAGGTAACTTTGGTTTTTATTAGAAATCGTCCAGAGTTCCGTGTGGGGAAACTGCAGGATTTCTTGTTAGGATTCCCTCAGGATTATTTTCTGGAAATCATCCAGCAGTTTCTTCTGGGAATTTTTCATGAGTTCCTGAATAAATGTCTAGATCGAATTCCTCGGCCCAGACCAAAATCTGGTAGGAATCCCTGAAGGAGCTTCTGAAGGATTTCCTGGATAAATTCTCAGGAGAAGCCAAAAAAGAATCTGGAGGAATCCTCAGTAGGAATTTCTGAAGGAACCGAGATGGCATTTGTGGAGTAATCTTATATGGAATTACTGGATGGAGTTGCCGGGTAAGCTTTCTGTATAAATCTCCTATAAGTAATCCCTGAAGAAATCCCCTGATGAAAGAAAAACTAGTGAAGTGTTCTAAGCTACAAAAAAAAAATGAAGCAGGGCTAGAAACACTCACTTGTACTCAGATATACTCATTTGCTATTCTCTCAGCTTGGAAGCCTGCAATAAAAAAACAGTGTATAGAGGAGTTTTTCTGTGTAGTTTTATCTAAAAGTTTGTCGAACAAAGTAAGGGTCGCACACGTATACCAAAATCGTGGTAGAGCTATGAATGCGACTCTCTAGGAGTGAGCATAATTTGCATTCATTGTGTGCAGAGTCGCCTTCATTGCTCTCTTACGGATTCAATATGTGTTTGCAACCCTTACTCTATTCGTGTTTTCATCCCTGAAATGAAGTGAAATTATGCGTGAGAAGAAGCTTGAACCATGCACTATTTATTGTGAGTTTCTTTGGCCACTGGATTCGAAGGCCGATTCGACACCAAACGTCTTTTTCGAAGAGCCTCGTCAATTGAGTCCCCTTGATGTCACTTTTGCACAAACTACCTCGTTTTTTATGCGACCTTTTGCTGTCATCGTTGCAAAAAAGAGAACAAAGATGAAATATGAGCGACCAGCAAAAAAGCACGTGTCACTCTGACACTTTTGACACATTTGACTGTAAAGCCAGGTGTGAAGGCAAACACGGACCATTTCTGGGACTGTTCGTGGCACGATCGTTCCAAAACGTCGTGTTCGATAATGGGCACAATACCAAAAATGTTTTGTAAGCTGTCTAATAGAGATCGTCCCTGTCCTTCCGTAACGTACGGCCGATCATGGAATTCAAAATTCGCGATCCAGATGTAAGGCCAGAATTGCAAATCCCTGACATTACATCGATTGATGCAGACATGTAGCTTTTGAATATTATCTGCACACTTTATCTCATTGGTTCTGCTTAATTACATATTGTTGGAACTACTTTGGTACTACAGTATCGTGTACTTTTGACAGTTGAACGAAGAGTACGTGGGTGTGTGATTGTGTTGCTGTTGTTTATCAATCCATCACAGTAGAAGTTCAAGAGGTGGGTCTTTGTGCAATAGTTTGTTTCGAGAGCACAGTTTCTCAGAGGAGGCCTACTATAAAATGACAGCTTGTATCAGCTTGACGAAAAGTTGCTGATGACGGACGCGCCTGGGAATTAAGCCCATGACCATCCGCCTACAAAGCTAGCCTCCCTGTTATCCTCGAGTCCACAAGATGTGCTTGAACATGCATTATCTATGACCCTATTTACGTAGATATTTTTGCCGCCGAGTTTATCTGGTTACCAACATATTGGAACTTGTCAATTTTCTTGGTTATTATTAAGTTGAAGGGGGTGTCCGTGACATCAAACGATTTGATTTAGCAGACAATGAAGAACGCAAAAACTATGTACTGCGCTACCAGTAGGTTTTAGTTATTATTAGGGAATCTCGGATCACCTCATAGATTTCTGTGGAACGCAAAATCTGTACCCTTTTTCGCAGTCAGCTTTCCTTGTTCAATTTTCTATAGTGGTAGTTCAATTCTCTGAAGGCGATCATGAGACTAGCTACGATTATAACTACACTGCCAGCTGATAGCCAAGTGTTTTACATAAACACTTTCCCACCACAGCAGCATTTCCTCCATAATTTGTCATCACATTTACCCCCATAAACAGCCAAACTAATGACACACTCTCTAGGTAATGAAAAAATCACACAAAGTGAAAGGCACGATGAATAGAAAAACATCACCAATGTTTATGATGTAAATAAACATCGGGAAAGAAGTTTATGCTTCTTCATCCCCTGCCTGACAGGCTGATTGCGTCTTATGGAAGATAGTGATGACAACGATAATATGGTGAGACTGCTGCACTTGCAGCAGGTAGCACTACATGTAGGTATTTATGTCAATGTGAAAAAAAAAATCCTTCTTATAGTCTAACTTTACCAGCTTGCGGTGTCGACTATCGACTCCCCAGTTTGTCAAGCATTTCAACCCGAAGCGGATCACTTTTGGTTGTTTATCTCATTTGTCATCGATGTAAGGAGAAATTGCTTTCCCACGCAGTGCGTTAGAGACAACAACACCCTTCCTTCGAATGTAAGTGCACCGCCCGCCAGGAAGTAGGAGCTTCTGAAAACTAATACCGATCTCAATGGACCTTGTCTGTGGAGTGTTGAAAACGCAGATCCTAAACTGCAATCCGTCTAATCCGGATTAGCCCCCTTTATGTTGATGTCGAAATCGTAAAGCTGTTTACGAGGGTTTTGAATGGAAACATAACTTAACTTTGTTGTGAGTGAAGATTGCTTGCCTAACTGCTCATAATCTTCGGCGCTGTTCAAACAGGCAATTAAATCGACGAATCGATGAGCCTTTTGTTTCGTTGGTTCAGCTGATGAAAGCTGAAACATTTGCAGTTTTTGCACGAAACATTATGATGATGCATCAGATGTGCTGCCCGAAACTGATTGTAATGCATTTTGCATACAATGTGTGCGCGAAATGAGAGGGTCCACACTTAGGACCATTGCGCAGCGAATCATCGCCAAGAAAGCTACCATCAACTTGCCAGGGGTTGTCCATTTATTACGTGGGAAATTTTTTCGGACATTTGAGTGTTACTTTTGTTTTAATGTGTGAGAAGTAATGCGGAAAAATACATTAAAAAACCTCTCAGTCTTCCATTTCTTACGTAATTAATGGATGACCCTCAGCGCTAATGCAAGGGGATGCACCCTTTTTTTTAGCAAATTATTTAATAAGCAACACAAGTACTCTGCGCACCAGCAGCAGCAGCAGCAGTGATGAATGAATGCGTTCATGTTACTTTTATTCGTTTCCATTGTGGCGGCGACGCACCTCTTCGTTCGATTTGAATATAGCAAAGTGTAAACAACCTCCACATGAAATCCACACTTGGAGTGTGATGGAGTATGGAAACAGACCCCAGGCAAAGCCCAAGCTCCACGCGAAAGACTTCGAGAAAGGTAGAGGAGACGCGTTCGAAAAATAGAAATGTTACTTAGCCATTTCTGTTTAAGATTTGTTGGTTGGTTGGTTGGATGGTTGGTGGGTAGGCTGAGTGTGAGAAAACATCAGTCAACATTTTTTTCCTATGCTCGAAACGCGATTATGACGGGCGAAGACGCAGCCACATGTGCAGTCAGGCAGGCAGATGCACTGATCACTACACCAGAGAGTGTGGCGGCAGCGTGTGAGTGAAATATATGATGGGGGACGGTTGGAGGATGTAACTGATTTTAATAATAAATGAGATATTATTAGCTGTTGTTGAGTTGGAAAAATAATCAACCTCCGTAGGTCTAGTGACTGGGGTTTGAGAAACTAGCTGGGGGAAAACGATTTGATTGGACTGATTGAGATGGAAGAGGCAAAGGTGCGTACGGTTCCAAGCCAATTGTGTCAACAATGTAGTGAAGTGGAAAAATAAACTTGTTCTAATAATGTTTCCGTTTATTTGATTTTTTTGTAACTTAACAGAATAGGTTCTTTGTTCTGAAGTATGGATCTCAGAAATTGTGTAGAATCTACACGGTGTAAGGGATCTTGATATAAGTAGATGAGCGTACAATTCGTAGTTGTGAATTCGAGAAACTGCCCAGACCGTAACCAATCATATCTCAGATGCAAATTCTGTTCCATGTTTATTACAAATTATTAGCATGAAACGAACTCACCAAATAATATGCATCCTTCTTTTACTTCAGTGTAGGCTGATAGAACATTAGAAATAAATCGTTATTGACCGGATCGCCGTAACACATCCCAGTTTTCAATCCTCCTTGTGTACATTTGGGGCTGCAAAACGGTGAGTCGATAAGGAGAGCGTCCAATATAGCTGTGGTCCTAACAAGTCCCTACCTCATGCTTCCACGGGTCAAGCGATGACAAAGACCGCCAGCTAAGAGTTGTGTGCTTAGCTGATAGTGCAGCCTGGGCACTGTTGTCCTTCTGACTTCAGCTAGATGAAGCGTCTGTTCACCAAGGAGGTGCGGCTCAAACAGCGTCTGTTCTGGCATGCAGCGGCTGAGTAAGAAACGCTGCACCACGCCCAGCTAGATCCAAGGTGGTAGCCCCATCAGCGTGGTCGTCCCAGTGTTGGTTGGGACGTTAAACAGAGCTGGCACGATGGCCCTCCGGCGAGACAGGAGTGCTGGCGTAGGCCCAATAAGCCACCCATAAAAATCCCCATTGCGAATAACATAGGAGAAAATACGACTCGATACAATAGGCAAAGACCCACGCGACGAAATAAGGACTACGATTGGAAACTTGGAACATGGAACTGTAAGTCACTAGGTTTCGCAGGATGTGACAGGATAATTTACGACGAACTACATCTCCGCAACTTCGACATCGTGGTGTTGCAGGAACTTTGTTGGACTGGACAGAAAGTGTGGAAAAGCGGGCATCGAGCGGCTACCTTCTACCAAAGCTGTGGCACCACCAATAAACTGGGAACAGGATTTATAGTGTTGGGCAAGATGCGACAACGTGTGATCGGGTGGCAGCCGATCAACGTGACGTGAAAATCGTTGTCGGCGACATGAACGCGCAGGTAGGAAGGGAGGAAATGTACCGACGTGTAATCGGGCGAAACAGCCTGCACGCTGTATCGAATGATAACGGCCAGCGATGCGTAAACTTTGCAGCCTCCCGTGGTATGGTAGTCCGAAGCACCTTCTTGCCCCGCTAAGATATCCACAAAGCCACCTGAAGATCACCCGACCATTTAACAGAAAACCAAATCGACCACGTTCTAATCGACGGTAAATTCTTATCGGATATAACCAACGTCCGCACATACCGCAGTGCGAATATAGATTCGGATCACTACTTAGTCGCTGTATGCATGCGCTCAAAACTTTCGACAGTTATCACCACGCGTCGAAGTCGAACGCCGCGGCTCAACATCGAGCAACTTCGTAACGTAGAAGTGGCTCAAGACTACGCGCAGCAGTTAGCAGTGGCCCTACCAGCGGAAGTGCAGCTTGGCACAGCTACACTTGAAGATGGCTGGAGGGACATCCTATCCGCCATAGGTAGTACCTCGGCTACAGCACTAGGCTTCGCGACTCCGAATCACAGAAATGACTGGTACGACAGCGAATATGAACAGTTGAAAAACGAGAAGAATGCAGCATGGGCGAGAATGCTGCAACACCGTTACGAGAGCGAACAAGGCACGTTACAGACAGGCGCGGAACAGGCAGAACTCAGTCTTGCGGATGAAGAAGCGCCAACAGGAAGAACGAGATCGCGAAGCGATAGAAGAGCTGTACCGCGCTAAGGCCACACGAAAGTTCTACGAGAAGCTGAACCTCTCGCGCAGAGGCTTTGTACCACAAGCCGACATGTGCCGAGATAATCACGGGAATATTCTCACAAGCGAGCGTGAGGTGGTCGAGAGGTGGCGGCAGCATTACGATGGCGACGTTGCAAGTACCGAAGGTGGCGTGGTAACAGATCTAGGAGTATGTGCACAGGACGAAAGACTTCCGGCCCCTGACTTCCAAGAGATTGAGGAGGAGGTTGGCCGGTTCAAAAACAACAAAGCCACTGGAGCAGATCAACTACCAAGCGAGCTTCTAAAATACGGTGGAGAAACACTGGTGAGAGCACTACACTGGGTCATTACCAAGATTTGGGAGGAGGAAGTATTACCGGAGGAATGGATGGAAGGTATCGTGTGTCCCATCTACAAAAAGGGCGACAAGTTGGATTGCGGGAACTACCGCGCGATCACACTACTGAGCGCTGCCTACAAGATACTCTCTCAAATTTTATGCCGCCGTCTATCACCGATTGCAAGAGAGTTCGTGGGGCAATATCAGGCTGGATTTATGGGTGAACGCGCTACAACGGACCAGATGTTCGCCATCCGCCAGGTGTTGCAGAAATGCCGCGAATACAACGTGCCCACACATCACTTGTTCATCGATTTCAAATCGGCGTATGATACAATCGATCGAGAACAGCTATGGCAGATAATGCACGAATACGGATTCCCAGATAAACTGATACAATTGATCAAGGCGACGATGGATCGAGTGATGTGCGTAGTTCGAGTATCAGCGACTCTCTCGAGTTCCTTCGAATCTCGCGCAGGGTTACGGCAAGGTGATGGTCTTTCGTGATTGCTGTTCAACATTGCTTTAGAGGGTGTAATTAGGAGAGCGGGGATAAACACGAGTGGGACGATTTTCACGAAGTCCATTCAGCTGCTTGGTTCCGTCGATGATATTGATATAATTGCTCGTAAATTTGAGACGATGGCGGAAACGTGCATCCGACTAAAGAGTGAAGCCAGGCGAATCGGATTAGTCATTAATGTGTCGAAGACGAACTACATGATGGCAAAGGGCTCCAGGAAGGAATCACTCCTAGAGTTCATGCAGGTTACTAGTTCATCGGAAAATTCATATTTTTTTTTCAAAATAATCTCCGGAAGTTCCTTAAGGTTTAGAGTTTCTTTGAGATTTCTTTATGGGTTTCACAGTACATTTCTTTAAGAAGGGAGTTTCATCAGAAATACTTTCAAAGTTTGTCCTGAAATTTCTTGGAGAACTCCTTGTAGAAGTTCCTTCAAAAATAAATTAAAGAATTCCTTTCCGAGAGTTTTTCCTAAATTCTCCCAGGAATTTCATCAGGAGCTACTTCTGTAATTTCTTCATAAGTTACTCAATGGATTTTTTAATAAATTTTGCAAGACTCTTTTTAGCAGTTTTTTCACTTATTCCTTCAGGAATTTCTCTGGAAATTAGTTCAGAGATTTGGAAATTCCCTCAATTTTTTCCCAAAATTCCTTCAGATTCATTTCCCAGGATTCATTCATAAAATCTGCAGTCGGCGCCTGGTCTTCAGACACAATATGAATTCTTCCTTGTCTCCAACAGTTCTTCCGAAAGTTTCTGCGTGAACGAGAACTCTTTAAAGAGGTTCTCTTGCGATTCCTCCACAAATTCCTGCAAGAGGTTTTCCCAAATTCCTTCAGGAGTTCTTTCTATAATTTCTTCATGCGCTTCTTTTAAAAAAAAATAATTATGAACTTTTCACTGGCGTATGTAGCTTAGTTGTCCCATGTTCTATGGGAATCCCCATTAACATGGGACAACTGAACACGGCAGTTCAGGACTTAGAAGTTTACTATTACTTTAGAGCTTTTAGTAGAACTTGTTACTTCAGACTCTAGTTTAATTTAAAAACACTTCACTAATACTTTACTTTTGCAAAAGAAAATAAAAAATGAATAACTCTTTTAAAGAAAAACTAGAAAGGACGAGCAAATTCCTTTTAATTCTACTACTGTGCTTATCTTCGGACAGATAGGCCTATTTCGTCTGTGACTTACAGACTTCTTCAGTGTCGAGCACTTGACACTGAAGAAGTCTGTAAGTCACAGACGAAATAGGCCTATCTGTCCGAAGATAAGCACAGTAGTAGAATTAAAAGGAATTTGCTCGTCCTTTCTAGTTTTTCTTTAAAAGAGTTATTCATTTTTTATTTTCTTTTGCAAAAGTAAAGTATTAGTGAAGTGTTTTTAAATTAAACTAGAGTCTGAAGACTTAGAAGTTTCTCCGCTAGATCCATGAGGAGTTCCTCCGGAAATTACTTCAGGGATTTTTAGAGATTCTCTCTGGAGTTTCATTGAAGATCCATTCAAAACAAAAATTCACAATTCCTTGAAAAAAAAGGTAGGTAATTGTTTCTTGTGGAATTTGTTGAAAGATTCCTCCTTGCAAAGGTTTTTCCTGCAATTATACGATACACATAAGCAATTTATCCATTGCATACTTTTTTGGAATATGAGCTTTTTTATTTCTTTTCAGGATTCCTACATTGATTTTGTTTTTTTTTCTAATATTTTTTTTTAATCTCTTCAGGAATTTTTCTCACATCTATCTGATATTTCTCTTAAATTTTGTCACATATTGTTCGAGATGTTTTTTACACTTTAATTATTCTTGCCTTCAATGTCTTTAAGAGTTCGTCATGGATGTCGTTTAGGAACATTCATGTTCTCAAGAATATATTGAAGATTTCGCATTCACAGATTTTTTCCAAATATTGGGAGAAACTTCGGAAGGAATGTCATGCAGATTTTCTATAAAATTGCAGGAAATATTATAGATTTTAATCATGAAGGGATTCCAGGTGCAACTTCTGGAGAAATTTCAGGAAACATTCAGGAATTATCGAAGAAACTTCTACAGGATGTCCAGGATGAATTGCGGAGAAATTCCTGAAGAAATTTTCGGAAGATTTTCTCAACTTTTGAAAAATCTATTGAAGCTTCTTTGCTTGAAGAAAATTTGTTGGATCTTCTGGATCATTGCTCGTAGGAACTTTTGGAAGAAATTTCTGGAAGAAGTTTTCGTGGAAATATTGGAAAAATTCCTGATGAACTTGCGTAACAATTCTCGGGAGAATTTCAAAAAGAAATGTAAATAAATTTTACAGGGATTTCTGAAAAAACTCAAAGCAGTTCCCGGAAAAAAATGAAAAAAAAAATCACACAGGAAGTTTTGAAAATAAAAAAAAAACTTGCGGAATCCTTGTACGGAATTCAAAAAAAATATATATGCTGGAAGTTTTCACGGATATGCTTCCAAAAAAATCTCAGATGAACTTTAAAAAAAAAATTAGGAAGAATTTCACAGAAAACTTCCGGAAGAATTCCTGAAATCATCTGAAAAATTACCGGAGCTTCTCTTACAGAAAATTCCAGAGGAAGTTTTGAAAAAAAAAACGTGGATAATTCTCACATTAAATTCCCGAAGAAATTTTCGGTTGATTTCACGGATCGACTTCCGAAAGAATCTCTGGAGGAACTTTTGAAAGTTTGAAAAGGGACTTCCAAAGATTTTTCGGAGGTTTTTATACATTTTATTCTAGTTAATTTTAATTTAATGCTAATTCTTCATGAATACTGCGTCTGAAGATATTTCCGGGAAAAAAATCCTAGAGAAGATTTCGCGAGAATTCTCAGAAGAACTTCGGAAACATCGAGATGATACACTCGTATGTTTGATGTTCAACGTCGCCAATTGAAATTCAAATTGAAAGTGACTAGTCAGAAAACGTATGGAGTACGATTCATACGATATCCGGTCAATTTGCCTTCTTCCTTGCAGATGTCGAACATTATATCCAGAATATTTGAAACGCTTGATGAGCCTGAAACGCCAAGCAGTTGGATTTATCTGGTGACTGGAATCGTGTACGAATTCTGCATATCATAAACACGATGTTCTTTTACACCTCTCGTCTCAAACATAATTTAAATAAGATGTTACAAAATTTCCCGCCTTGCCCCAAACTGTGGCATCTATCTATAGACAGTGACATTTATCGTAAAACTTCTTCGTGATCGGTCTTCACCGTCCGTTCGTCGAGAAACCGTAAACGTTATATTCATACACCTGATTTCGTTGCTCTGTCACACCGACCGAGCGTGCAACACCGAGATAAGCTGAGAAGATACACGGTTTGAACTCTACCCAATTGGCAGCGTTTCAATGAAACATGATTAGAAAAGCCACTACACACGAAGCAGTTCGATTTTTCAATGAATGAAAAACGAAAGCCATCTGAGCTCACTGGGATATCCTGTCCTTAAAATGTGATTAAGATTTGTACTGTTGCTTTCCAAGCCAGGCACAACTAATTTACATTCCACAGGGTAGTAATTCTTCCAACTTCTAAGATATACTTCTTCGGGAGAGAGGATGCCTTACAAAGCAAGACAAATTGCATTTTTCTCGGATCGTAAGCACCCTTCCCGCGTGGCAGTGGCGTGCATAAATCTCACTTCTCAGTTACTACTGCAGCAGCAGCAGCAGCAGCAATCATAAATCAATATCAGTTCAAGTTGACTGACTACTGGGCGGCGACGCAGTGCATGGTTTGTGTCTACTCCCATTTAGGCAGCTGGAAAGTCGTGGAATCTAATTTCCACATGGTATGGTATCAAAGCAAATCCACTTGCGGAAGTTTTGAACGCTAGAACCCAGACAAAAAAAAAACGAGAATTTTGACCCCGCATTTCGGAGTACGTGAAGTTCATAAGATTTCCACTTGACGATTGGACTTTTCTTTTGGGTATGATCAACTCCAGATGGAAATATCATTGTCTGTACGGTTCTCCCCTTCCTTGATTTTCTTCCAATTTTAGTTTGTTTTCCACCAAACATTCAAAAATTTATGACGAACCCTAATTGAAGCCCTAACCCGTTTCCCAGTTTCATATCTCAATTATCGCTCTAAAATTGTAATTAATTGTATCCCGGAGAGGCCCTCCGAAGAGTCATGGCTTCCGTTTGTTCCCGTTTTTGGGGCGTTTCACCATTCGGAACCGAAAACATAATTCAATGTATTATACTTCAACTCGTTTCAGTTTCATTCGTACCCCAACGCAGCGGTATGGTAACTCCTTAGTAGGAGGTCGAGAAAGCACTTACGGAGTTTTCCGGGATGCAATCTACCACTAATAAACCACCAGAACGAATGTAAACAAGCGTCGTTAATGCACATTACTTACTGCACACTCGGCGGCATGCGGCGGGATGTGTTTGCCTACCGAGATGATGGGGAAACAATGTGATTCCATTAATAGTTTACGTTTACAGTCCTGGAATTACGATTGGCCATGATGGAAAATATGGTTTTGTGGCTTTTGCGTGACTGTTAGGCGTTGGTAATTCAGTGCTGTGAATGGCGTGTGGCAAATCTTTTACATAGGTACTTTACTTTTGCCACTTATTAGAACAGCAGAACACCGAACTCGTTCAATAAAAATGTTGGTGGCTCTAATTCTCACTACATCCAATTACCGGGTTTTCGAAGTCGATCTACTGTTCTTATTTCAGAGAAAGAATGTTCTTAGACGGGTGTTTCAGAAATAAATGTTTCTTCATTAGTATTACCAAAATCATAAATATCCGATTCTTCTCAACGACATTTTCAGTGCTTAAAGATTTAGTAATGATTTTGGTAAAGCTCACTCAACTAGAAGTGTGAAGCATGTTTTCACGGAGAATTCATTTCGATTTCCAAGCTTCGATATAACATGCATTTTCGAAGCAAAACATGTTTGCATGTTTTAAGAAGCGCCCTTTGATCCCTATAATGTTTTGATAAGTTTTACCAAAAAAAACTGGATAAATATTTTTGGTAGTTTTCATCTTGTTTCAGAGAGCGAGAATAGGCGCTGAAGCCCAAAAATTAGGGCCAGGACAGTCGAGGTAAATATCAGTGGCCAAACCCTGGAAATTGTGCTGCCCGGGAGTGGCATTAGCTTTCTTAGCTACGTCACTCCCATCGATTCTACGTACAAACATCCCGTTTAACCCTTAACCACCCGGGACCATACTTTCTGACTACAAATGGCTCGTTCTGCGAAACTAGGGCACCAAACCGCATTTGGGTTGAAGTATCATCAAGGGGAACAGTGTATCTTCACAATAATTTGGCGGGGATCCCCCTATGACCATCCCCCTTTTCTGCGGGGCGGATCTAAGTGTGGCATGATCCATAATATTACCAAATGATCATAATTTCGACTGGAAAACAGCATGTTATTGTCGTTGTTAGTGACAGATCATTTTATACATGTAATTTCGGACCTGATTAGGTCGACCGGTCATCCGGTGGTCACGGTGCAGGTTCTGGGGACCATGGAATCCTTGGTAGAAATGGCCATTTTTCGATTTCAAATGAATCCCATTATGCAACACCTCAAATGTCGCAGAATGCTGCGCGTAATTCAGTAAAACAAAGAAAAATGATTTTGATCGATTCTGGTCACCTGGTGACTTCGGGACAGGTTTTGGGGACCTTGGAATCTCCGATAGAAACGGACATTTTTCGATTCCGAATAAATCATATTTTACGACACCTCAAATTTCGCAGAATGCCGCGCGTTATCCAATAAAACAAGAAAAATATTTTGATAGATTCTGGTCACCCGGTGACCTCGGAACAAGTTCTGGCGACGTTAGAATCTCTGGTAGAAATGGCCATTTTTCGATTCTAAAATAATCCCATCATGCGGCACCTTAAATTTCGCAGAATGCCGTGCGTAATTCAGTAAAACAAAAAAAAAAAATGTTGATAGATTCTGGTCACTTTAAAAGAGTCCCATCTGGATGACTTTCTGGAGGAATTGATGAGGAATTTCTGAAGGTGTTCATGGATAAATTCATGGAGGAATTCCTGAAGAAATTCCTGCAAAAAATCCAGGAGAAATTCCTGGAGAAATGCCTGGAGGAATTTCTCGAAGAATTCCAGGAGGATTTATTCGAAGACTTCCGGTAGTTTTTTTTAGGATATTCTGGAGTAATTCGTAGAAGAAATTTTGGCGGAAATTCATATAGGATTTTCTGGAGAATTATCTGTAGGAATTCCTGTAGTATTTCTAGAGGAATTCCTGAAGGATTTTTGGGATAAATTTTTGGAGGAATTCCTTGAACAATTTCTGGAGGCATTCCTGAGGGATTTCTGGAGAAATATTTGAGGTTTCCTGGAAGAACTCCTTGGGGAATTTCTGAAGGAATTCCTAAAAGAATTTGTATAGGACTTTTTTTGAGTAGTTTCTGGATAAATTCATGGATGAATCAATGGAGGATTTTCTGAAGAAATTCCGAGAGATATTCCTAGAGGAATCCATAAAGGAATCCCTGTTGGAATTCCTCGAGGGATTCCTGGAAGAGTTCTGGTAGAAATTCCTCTAGGATTTTTAAGGAATCCGTGGATGAATTCCTGGAGGAATCCTTAGAGGATATTTTGGAGGCATTCAAGCAGAAATTACTAGAGGATTTTCCGGCTGAATCCTTGAAGAAATTCCTGAAGCAATCTCTGGAGGAAGTCCTGGAGGTATTTCTGGAGGAATTCCTGAAGCAACATTTGGAGGAATTTATGGAGGAATTCCTTGAGGAAATTCTGATTCTTTGATGTATTTCTGGAGAAATGTCTGGAGGAACTCCGCGAAGAATTTTTGAAGGAATTCCTGGAAGAAAATCTGGAGGATGTTTTGAGTAATTTCTGGATACATTCATGGGTGAATCCTAGGAGGAATTCTTTAAGAAATTCCTGGAAAAATCCTGGAGGAATCCGTGGTGGAATTCCTAGAGGAATCTCTGGAGGAATCCCTAGAGGAAATCTGGGAGGAATTCTGGCAGAAATCCCTAGAGGATTTTTTTGGAGAAAAACCTGGAGGAATCCCTGGAGAGATTTCTCGAGGAATGCCTGTAGAAATTCCTGGAGGAACTACGGTAGCAATTTATTGAGGAATTTCTGGATAAATATTTGAGGCTTCCTGAAGGAATTCTTGGAAAAATGTCTGGAGAAACTCTTCGAAGAATTAGTTCCTCCCGTAGTTCCTCCAGGAATTTCTACAGGGATTCCTCGAAGAATCTCTCCAGGGATTCCTCCAGGTTTTTCTCCAAAAACATGCTCTAGGAATTTCTGCCAGAATTCCTCCCAAATTTCCTCTAGGGATTCCTCCAGGGATTCCTCTAGGAATTCCACCAAGATGGATGAATCCGTGGAGGATTTTCTGAAGAAATTCCTGGAGGAATCCCTGAAGGAATTTCTTGAGGAATTCCTGGAAGAGTTCAGTGAGAAGCTTCTTTATGATTTTCTGGAGAAATCCTTGGAGGGGTGGACATCTTGGAAGAAATGCGGCAGAAATATCTAGAAAATTTTCTGGATAAATCCCTGGGGGAAATCGTGAAGCAATGCCTGGAGGAATTCCTGGAGGTAATTCTGGAGGAATTCCTGAAAGAATTTCTCCTGCAAACCTTCCAGGAATTCCTTCAGGAATTCCTGCAGGAGTGCTCACGGGGATTGCTACAGGAATTCTCCCCAAGATTCCTACAGAAACTACTTCCAAAACTCTGTCTGGGATCCTTTTCAGGAAATTTATGCAAGATTCCTCCTAGATTTCCTTCTGAGATTTTTTCAGGAATTCTTTCTGATATTCTTGGATTTTTTCTGGGTTTCCGTCAGGAATTGCTTCTGGAATTTCTTCAGGAACTCCTTCATGGGTTCATTCGGAAACTTTTTCCGGGATTCCCAAAAAAGCAATTCACATCAAGCAAACTGTACGTGTTGTGTAAGAAATTGCACTGATCACTAAATTCTCCTCTGAGTTGACCAACCCTGGCCGGAAAGTTCTACTGCTGGTTTCCGTTTGAAATTCCAGCACATCCTTCTGGAATTCCTCCAGAAGTTCATTCTGAAATTCTGTCCGATGTTTCTAATGCACATCCTCCAAGAGTTTATTCGGGAGTATTTCAAGCAATTTCTTCTGCAGTTTCTATGGCATTTCTTCTTCTTATTCTTTATGGCTCTACGTCTCCACGGGACGGGGACTTGGCCTGCCTCGCTTCAACTTAGTGTTCTTCCACTTCCACAGTTATTAATTGAAGGGCTTCCGTTGCCTGCCATTGCATGAATTTGTATATTGTGAGGCAAGTACAATGATACACCATGTCCAGGGAGTCGAGAAAATTTTCCCGACTGGAACGGGAATCAAACCCGCCGTCTCCGGATTGGCGATCCATAGCCTTAACCACTAAGCTAATTGGAGACCTATGGCGTTTAGTGTAGAATTAGCTTAAGTTAAAATACAGAATAATAAAAATAAAAAAAATATGGCATTTCTCATACAGAATTTCTTTGAGAAATTACTGCAGCAAGTTCTTTCCGATTTTTCTTCTACAGCAGTTCCTGGAGGAGTCTCAGATAAGGCCATTGAGGAATTTCAGAAGAAGATTCTGATGGAATCCTAAATAAACCGCCGGAAGTATCTCATCAAGAAATCCCTGGGAATCCCACAAGAAACTCCTGGAGTCCTGGAACAAATTTGTGAAGAAACCGCGAAGCATTCACTGTGCACTCCTAAAGTTTTTACTTGATAGATCCCGCTCGTGGTGCATTGTGGTACTCTTAGTACCCTTTTCTTGATTGACAAGCCTATTCCTCTACCTGTTCTTTTCCCCATCCCATCCTTCATTCCTTCCCCTTTCTCTCAGATAAATGATGAATAGGCTCGTGTTCATGGCAATGGCATAAAATTTCCAGATGGAGGAGAATGTGCCCCTAGAGTCGACCTACTGATACCTGATCCTCAAAGAGTTTCAACCTAATTTCACTAAAAAGGCTTTAAAAAACTTTGTTAGAAATTTGTCCAAAACTTTGGCCATCAACTCTCTTTCAAGAACAATTAATATTGCAAGAAACTTCTTCAAGTCGATCACGATCATCACGATCAAATCTGACTATACATGTCAATGGTTGCTACTCCGTTATTGATCTGAGCTGGTACCAATTGCACTGAGATCCAAATGAATAAGGGCTGGGACACTCCACTTATTCTCAAAGTGCAATTCTAGCAGCTCATACATTTTGGATCAATACCGGCGCCGGCCACGTCCTTATAGTCAGTTGGGAAGGGAAAGGAATGTTAGAGTGTGCTGGTTGTTGCTACTAAAGACCGAGATCACCTCTGCATCCCCACATCCAGCACGGACTGGGGTATTTGTTAGTCGGAAAGGATGGGAGATCTGGCAGTTCCGAGATATGGCAGTTCAAAAATGAGTTGTCTGAAAAATAGTGTTCTGCCCGAACGGTTCTAACTTTGCGAAATATTAATTAATCGAGCTCAAATTTGTACCAATGATGCACACATAATAGGTTGACAAACAGTCAAAATTTGAGATTTTTTGATGCGCTCTATGAAAAGTTATAGCTTGTTGAACTTTTTTGTGAGAGAAAAAATAGTTGCCTATCCCAAACATTTTGGCCATCCCCTGTACACTGTGCTGTGAGTGGAAATTGGAAGGGAGGGAAACGACTTTTTTCCAATTCGTTTCTGGTTACATATACATGAGTTGTATATGTAGAGAAGAGAGAGATAGTGAGAGGAAGTGTAGAGAAAGATACAAAGTAGGATGAAAAGGGACGGGCCAGGGATTGAACCCATGACCTTCTGCATACGAATCAGAAGCGGTAGCCACTAGACCACCAAGCCCGTCTCTATTGCAAGAAACTTCTTCAAGTAACCACAAATAATATTTTCACCTAGCGTGCTGAAATAGTGAAGATGATTAAAAAGCTGACATGCTTTATTTTGGCATCATAATAGCCGTTGTAGGCCTAAAAGGGAGATATTTTGGCTTTTGTTAAATACTTGGATAGTGAGGAAAAAAAATTAAACGATCTGCAATATGGAGAAATGTGGATATGCAGTGCTTTGGACCCATAAAATATTGATTCCTATCCTGAGTTATGTACTTCATAATTGTCACATTGCCACATGTCTCATGAACAAAATAAAGTTACAGTATGCCGGGGCCCGTAGCGTAGTGGCTACACGTTCACTTCATAAGTGGATGGTCATGGGTTCGATCCCAACCCCGGCACTTGCAATTTTTCGTTAGTTGCTCTTCCTCCCGAGAGCGGCTGGCACCTGACCCTCTTCAGAGCATATGCTCCAACGGACCCGGAAACCTGGATATCGGCTAACGGCAACTCATAATTGGACTGGAAAAGGAACAAGACCCACACATCAACATCCTTGTGCTCATCATTCTACCATGATAGGGTAGAAAGTGAAAGCAGCGCAACGGAAACCAGTTCGATCTTGTAGAATTAGAATAGAATACATTTAGGGGCTGTACAGTGTAAGTACAGCTTCCAATTGGAAATGCTCACGCAGTGCACTAGTGGAAAAAAGAGCTGTAAATTAGGTTAAGTGATTGAAGAATAAAAAAATAAAAGTTACAGTATAACTTAGAATGTTCCAAACAGTACTATAGGCTGCGGCCTATTTTTCAAAAGTTGTTGAAACCTGGAATTCGTAAGCTCTTTTGGATTCAAGCCACAAATATTGAGATTTAGAGGTCGCGCAATCGCTTCAAAGTCGAATTTTCGAATAATAAAAAGGTGTTTTCACTTCAAGTGCCATAACTTTCTTTTTTTATGAATTTCTCACAAATTAAATTTCGAATAAACTCGTAGAACATCATTTTTTTCCAAAGTCACGCAAAATATGAGTTTTTGGAAATTTAATTATTTTTTTCTTCTTTTTACAAAAATTTACAACTTTAGAGTCCTATAACTTTTTAACCGTTTGACCAATTTTAAATTTTTTGCTACTACTTTTCATCAAAGTAGTCATTTTTATGATACTTTTCACCAAAAACTGCCAAAACATGCCTAAAAACTTGATTTTTTCATGCATAATTGGAGTTTTTGACGATTATTTGCAATTTTTTACTCCAAACTAGATACTTAGCATCATATTTAGGGATATGGAACACATTGGAGGACTTTTTTTTTTAAATTTTTTTTTTCTCGCATTTTGAACATGAAAATATTTTTTGATTCAGAACACTCCAAAAACTGAATTTTAAGGCTTCCTAATGATTATTTAGTATAAATTTTTCACTTTGAGCTCGAAACTAAGCATGAAAATTATTAAAATTTTCCCAAAATTCTGATTTTTCCAATAAAATACGTGTTTCTGAACGGTTTTTGGTATTTATCTATTTTGAAACGTTTTTTTAAAGGTACAGTTTATTCACAGCATTCTTAGGCAACAAAAATATCTACAAAAGCAAGTCAAAAAATTTAAAATTGGTATTACGGTTAAAAAGTTATAGGACTCCAAAGTTAAAAATTTTTGTAAAAAGAAGAAAAAAATAATTTAATCTTCAAAAACTCATATTTTGGTGTGACTTTGGAAAAAAATGATGTTCTACGAGTTTATTCTAAATTTAATTTGTGAGAAATTCATAAAAAAAAGATTGAAAATCGGTTGAAAATTGAGAAAGTTTTGGCATTTGAAGTGAAAACACCTTTTTGTTACTCGAAAATTCGATTGCGCGACCTCTAAATCTCGATATTTTTGGCTTAAACGCAGAGGTTTCTCTTTTTGTGTCATTTGAATCCAAAAGAGCTTACGAATTCCAGGTTTCAACAACTTTTGAAAAATAAGCCGCAGCCTACAGTACTAAGATTACAAATATTGTTTCAATTATTTGTGTTATTATTAATATTTGTGTTGAAAATGAAATAAAATAGTGACAAAAATGTAGGAGCACAGCATATATTGGAAAACTTGAAACCTGAGAATTTTTTCAATATGACGCGGTAAAAAATATCCTCTAAATCTCTCTCGCAGCATAACTCTTTCCCCTGACATATCCAAACACCTCCTATCCTCCGTTTAGGAATACAGTCCTAACGCTATTTTGGACCCGATTTGCCCATAAATCATTCCAGTCACATGCACATAAACGAGCTGTTTTTAACGCACTCAAATTGTGATGCTGCGCTAGCTCTGACTCGAACGAACAAACAAATACACCAATCCAACGCAAAAAAAGTTCTCCGCTCCACTCCGAGATATGGTCATCTCCACCGAGGAGGCGCAGAGGTGCATCATTCAACAAGCACCAGTTAATTCCTATAACGACGACGACGACGACGACGCAACGACGACGGGATGCTATTTTTGAAATTCAAATTTGTATACATATCGGAATCAAGCAAGAAACATACGCTCCTCCACAGCCCAGCCAGCATCATCAGCACCATATCATCGTGTTTTCTCAATTTCGATGATTTGGTTTTCGTTATGCTCGATCGCCGCCTTTGGAACCACCATCAGCAGGGAGCAGCGAGCAGGAACAGCGGGAATCGGTATGATCTCTTGCAGAGAAAACTCCTCAATTCGGGTACGAAAATAAACGCACGAGCGAGCGGAGCGCTCTTTATTGGACACAAGTGCCACCACCGCAAATCGCCGCCGGCGCATGCGTAATCCTCATTTTGCTACTACTATGTTTATGTAGATTGGACGAGCGGTGGGTCCGTGGAATTGGTTTGAAAATTGAGAGCACTAATACAAACTAGCACAAGTACAAGCAGGCGAATTTTGTAACTTCAACTTGGCATGTGGCGAATAAGCCGCGAGGGACCAACGAACGAAATGTTCGCGGATGGGATTCAGAGAGATTTGTGCGCCAAAATGTAGGCAATGTTCTGAAAAGTTGCAGAATTTTCCCGGGGGAAAACCGACCCACACTGAGGGAAATGAAACTGAATGAGTATTTTTTTCTGGAAAAGAAAGAATCTATATTCTACTACCATTTGCCAAAACGTTTTACGAAACCCTGGATTCTCCACCAGTGATCTTCACCCTAGCCGTCTATGTGGTCAAAAAAATGAATTTTATCAGAAGACTGCGGTTGTGAGGCATTCAAGAGAGCATTTCAGCTTATTTCAATGTATTTGCAGAATCAATCTCTAACACACTAGAATCATTTGTTAGCATTTTACTTAAATTCAATATTTTGAAGCAACTTTCGTTTTATTGATCAAACTGGGTTATTTTGCTTATTTTAGTCCCTCGAGAGTTATATATTCCACCATTTTTATGCCATTTGAAAGCCATGAGTCATCTGTACAACTTTGCTGAAAACATGAACTTTCTAGTTGGTCTGGATCATGAGATAATCATAAAAAAACACGTGGAATTATTTTGCTTCAAGTACACACTAGCACCACACTGCGGTAAACTCGCTCACCAAACATTCCACTATTTAAGAGCCAAGAGACTTTTGAACAACTTTGCCGAATACAAGAACTTTTTAGGTGGTCTAGAGTATGACATGATACATGATAATTATATAAAACATGTAAAAATGTTCTATTCTTAATGCACACTAGCGCCACCAAGGTGTCTCCAGTTAGCCTAGCGGTTAAAGCTATGGATAGCCAATCCGGAGACGGCGGGTTCGATTCCCGTTCCGGTCGGCAAAATTTTCTCGACTCCCTGGGCATAGTGCACCATTTTACTTGCCTCACAATATACAAATGCATGCAATGGCAGGCAAAGAAAGCCCTTCAATTAATAACTGTGGAAGTGCTCAAAAAGAACACTAAGTTGAAGCGAGGCAGGCCAATTCCCAGTGGGGACGTAGAGCCATAAAGAAGAAGATGAAGAAGAAGAAGAACATTCCGCCATTTGAAAGCCATGAGTCCTCTAAATAACTTTGCTGAATACACAAATTTTCTAGATGGTCTTTTCTAGATAGAACAAGTGAAAATGTTATATTTCAAATACACACTAGTGCTACATAGCGGTAGAATTGCGCACTAACCATTCCAGCATTTGAGAGCCATGAGTCTTCTAAACAAATTTGCTGAAGACACGAATTTTCTAGGTGGCCGGGTTCATAAGGTAATCAAGAGATAAAACATGTGAAAATGTTCTATTATAAATGTACACTAGCGCCACGTTGAGGTAGAATAGCGAACCACACATTCCACCATTTGAGAGCCATGAGTCCTTTAAATAACTTTGCTGAAGACACGAACTTTCTAGATGGTCAGGATCGAGAGATAGAACATTTGAAAATGTTATATTTCAAATACCTACTAGCGCTACATAGCGGTAGAATTGCTCACTAACAATTCCACCATTTGAGAGCCATTAGTCCTCTGAACAACATCGCTGAAGACACGAACTTTCTAAGTGGTTTGGAGTATGAGGTAATCATTATATAAAACATGTAAAAATGAGCTATTTTAAATGCACACTAGCGCCAAGTTGCGATAGAATTGCTTACCAAACATTCCACCATTTGAGAGCCATGAGTCTTCTGAATAACTTTGCTCAAGACACTACTCTCTAGGTGATCTGGATTGAGAGATAGAACATGTGAGAATGTTTTATTTCAAATACACATTAGCGCTGCATAGCGGCAGAATTGCTTACTAAACATTCCACCATCTGAGAGCCATAAATCCTCTGAACAATTTTGCTGAATACACGAACTTTCTAGATGGTCTGAATCACGAGATAAAACAAGTGAAATCACCTAGGAAATCACTCTATTTTAAATGCACACTAGCGTCACATTGTGGTAAAATTGCGTACTACATATTCCGTCCTTTGAGAGCCATTAGTGCTCTGAATAACTTTGCTGAAGACAAGAACTTTCTAGAAGGTGGGATCATGACGAAATCATGAGATAAAACATGTAAAAATCCAGGCTATTATTTCAAATTCACACTAGCGCCATGTTGCGGTATATTCAATTAATATGCTCATAACCAGTGTCGCGAAGCATCAGCGTACAAGTCACAAAAAAGCTGATAAACACCAAACTTGTATCACCCTGTCTCTGCGGTTTCTGATTCGTTCTCTTTACAGTCGCTAACACCAAAAAGACAGAATCCCATCATAGTCACCCGGTAACCCTTGTTTTGCTACAATCATCCTGACTTGGATACGGCTCATGTGAGTGTCATGACTCTCTCCGTCGCCTCAAGCAGATGTACGCGCAACAGTATGTAAAATTATGCATGTGTATTATCACAAGCACGGTACTACGTCATAAATCCTATTCGTTTTGCATAGCTCAGTTTAAACGCACACATTGAACGCACTACGCAGTTTGCCCTGGCTACGGCAAACGCTTTCACTTCGCCCGTTATGCATCGTTGCTCAGAGAGATTGATTCTCTCGCAACCCGCCTGAAGCATACTCAGCAACTGCTATCGCTGCAAAGCTGCGAAGGGTGGAATCCACAACATGTTTGTCATTCCAGGCATGACATGCTAGCTGGTTCGTATCACCTTGGGAAAGGTGACTCCAGAAAGCGCTTCAAGTGATTGTCTCGTGATGGTCGCGATTATTCGCAAGACTGCTCATAACCATCGCTAAAACCAGAAACAGACTAAAAAATTATTTCCCTTCCTTCCTACCTCCAACGAACTGTGCCACATCATCTTCGCAGTAATATTTGTTTCTCTTTACGCCTGACATCCACCCACCCACCAACTTATGAGCAATTACTTTCCAAAAACATTCCGACCTCCCAGCATGAACGAACAGGTGCAGACGTAATGGTACATACGATTTAACCCTTTGGAGCCGAAGGGGTCATACATGACCCCAACATAGAAACGGCTGTATAAATTCTCGCATTCAAAAAAATACAATACTGTCTTCGGCAAAGTTATTACAAATTGAGTCCTCTATCAAGGAATATTTGTATTTGAGGCTTTACTGACAACCTAGAACATAATGAACATCATAAAGTTAGGAGAAACAAAATAATTGACATACCAGTTGTTCTATCCTGTAGTAAAGTTCTTCTAATCCACAAGAAATTTTTTATGTGTTTTCGCCATAAATAAAAGAATTACATAATTTGCTGGGATCCGTGAAGCTCTTGAAATCTACAGAGTCATTTATAGACTGGGATATTCCAGGTCAGCCAAACTACCTTGGAGTTCAGAACTTCATGAAGGACCTGCGCAGGTCCACACTCGTAACAGTATCCATATCTGTTATACTGCGTAACGTTGCATAATCAACCGCGGTTACTGAACCCATCTTAATTCAACTTGATACTATTATAAACCTTTGGGACATTCAGGGTCGTCCAAATTGTCCTATTATGAAGTCGTTCAAATTTACAAGAATAATTTTATGTGTTTAATCTTATGGCAAGTGCATTGCATAATCTGCTGAGATCCTTGCAGCTCTTGAAATCTCAAATGTCATTTAGAGGCACTATAGGGATATTCCGGCACAGCCAAACTACCTTGGAGTTTGGAACTTCAAATACTCGTAGCAGTAGCCATATCTGCTATACCGAGTAACGTTGCAAAATCAATCGCCGTTACTGGAAAAACCTGAAGTCTACTGGGACATTAAGGTTCGTTCAAACTGTCCTGAAGTTTGGCTCTTGATTGTAACAGTAGTTATTCTTACAATGAACTATAACATTACACATCCAACTACAATCCTCCTGGCATTTCATGAGTCATTCCAAGATAGCTTTGAGATATTCCTGATCAACCAAACTACTTCGGAGACCATAGCTTCAGGTCTACACTTGTGATCATAGCCTTTGCCAGTACGTTTAGTAGTGTTACATTCACTGTTTTCTCCAAAGTAGTTTTCGAGGAACAATAAGCGTTGTTATATATTTTTGGAATATTAGCTTTGTATAATGACCCAACGAGGAATCCGGAAAGGAACCAGGCATCAACCAACAATATTGCGTGCTCCTGAACGTTGACCAAACGTTTCCTTTGAACTTTACCCTTCCACTAACATCCAAATTCCCGTGACGCCTAGGCCTGAAAGAATGTAGAGGTCTCTATGTACTTTCATAGGTGTCCAACTAATCTTCCTTTCCCATCCCTCAGCTGTCGCAAGGACGTGGCCAGGACAGCACTCGACCGTTGGGGGCTGTCCATATACCACGTGGACAGAAAATTCATGGTTTTTGACCCCCTCCCCCCTCCCCGTGGACAAGCGTGGACTTTTCATTAACCCCTACCCCACTCCCCCAATGTCCACGTGGACATCCCAAAAAAAGTTTTTTTTTTCATATTTCTAAAATAAATGGAAAAAGTGATTTTGAAAAAGTTATAAATATAATTGAAAACTTTATAAAATACAAAAATTCTATAGCTTTACATATAATACAAACAAGTAGTACAAAATAGGTACCTACAAGTTTTCAACATTGTTTTTTAATTCAGCTTAATGTTTGTGAAAGTGTGGGTTCGATTCTTGCTCCAGTTGGTGAAATTTTTCTGTCAAACAGAAAATTCTTCATTAGGTGTTTTTCGTGTAATGTCCATCGCCTAATGTTAGTGATTGTTCAATGTTTAGTCTGTGTACAGCCTCTGGTTGAAAACGGTGTTTTTTTAGAATGTTTGTCCAATCCATGATTGTCTGATTGTTTTGTTGAGATAAAGTAATTTTATATCTTAGATTTTTGTTGAGATAAGATTATATTTCTTAGATTCTTACAAAAAACAAGATTTACAGCAACTAAATTGTATTGCTGAGGTTTAGACTTTAATAATCATAAGAAACATCTCAAATTTTAAAGGAACCTACAAAATAAAGTCTTTAAAATAAACCTGCAAATCCCTACATGTATTTTGAGAATCTTCAACAGTTCTTTCATACATTTTATTTGATTATACATTGTCGCGACATAATTTGTTTCGTTTGTAGATTCTTGTTTCCTAATTTATACCTATGTCAATGTTGTCCACGTGGACATTTGAAGAACCCCCACCCCCCTCTACGTGGACAAGCATGGACTTTTCGCAAACCCCCTCCCCCCTCCAAGCTGTCCACGTGGTATATGGACGGCCCCTTGGAGGATTGCGTCAATCTTGTCTAAGAGTAAGAGATTAGTCCCAAATCTTTGTGCTTTGGTAACGGACAGGAAGGATGCAACCCTCATAACAGCGATCCAGGGCTGTACCACCTACGAATTTGTGCGACTTGCTTAATGCTAATGCTAATTAGCTTTGTATAATGACGGAAGTTACCCGTAGTTATACCCGTAGATTTAAGGATCTAAACTCAAGAATAATTTAGATGACTTAGGATATCCCGACTGATCTGATACTGTCTACCGAACTTTCAGAAGACTTTACTGGACATGATAGAATACTAATTGTAATGTAGTTTTGTATAATGAAAGAAGATACGAATAAAGAAGAAGATACACCCGTAGACTTTAGGATTGTAACTCAAGAACAATTTGGATGACTTGAAGTATCCCGACTGACCTGATACTGTTTTTGAACTTTCAGAAGATTAACTGGACATGATACATTACAAATTGTAGCTTTGTATAATAAAAAAAAGTTACCGTTACACCCGTACACTTTAGGATCTAAACTCAAGAACAATTTTGGATGACCTAGAATATCCCGACTGATCTTAGAAGACTTACTGGACATGATAGATTACAAATCTTAGCATTATACAAATATAATGAAAGAAGTTACCGTTACACCCGTAGATTTTAGGATCTAAACTCAAGAATATCTTGGATGACCTAGGATATTCAGAAAAAAATATTCTACATCATATTCTACCCTTTCTATGCTGTTGAGCACCAGAACCACAGAAATACGCAGACAAAAAAACTCAAAAAATTCCGGCTTCAAAAGATTCATTACTTCTTTTTCCCCTTTCCACATTGACACCTGCAACCTGACGTAGCAGGCGCCATTCTTGCCTAAAAATGGTAGAACGCCAACACTCATACACTGAAGATGCATGTTAATCCCTAGCAATTATCTCACTCATAGGACGCTTGTGACACTTACAAGTTGACTATTTTTTATAAGCTTGAACGGTAGAAGTGCAGTAACGATGGATGAGTGCATACGGAATGGTGAGCTCGTTCCATACTATTATTTTATTGGATTTTATTGGAGCTATTATAAATCGGATCTGATTAATCTGGTGTACACATATAACGTAATACTGCGACAAACATGGAAATGTAGCATTTATTCATATATTTTTACAGAAATTTGGACTGTTTTTCAATTAACTAGTACAGGTACTGGTGGATTCCTGGAATAATCTCTGAAGGAATCGTTTGAGCAATTCCTGAAAGAACTACTGGAACAATTTGTGAAAGAATCCATGGAAGAACTTTTGAAGAAATGCCTGCTGGAATTTCTGAAGCAATTCTTGGAATATTGAAGAAGTCTCTAAGGATATGACCGAAAGTATCTCTGAAGAAATTTCAGAAGAAATTAAAAAAAATCTGAAGAAAATAAAGTTATAAATAAAATCCTGAAAAATTTCTGCAAAAAAAACCGGAATATTTTAGGAATTCATAGATGGATTTTTTGAAGAAATTCCTAGAGAAATACCTGAAGAAGCACCTGGAAACTTCTGGTGGAATACCTAACCAAACATCTTGAGATATTAAAAAAACAATCCTGAAGAAATCTCCTTATAAAATCCTAAACAATATTTTTCGTGAACTCCTGGAGGAATCCATAGAGAAAATCCAAGAGGTAAACTCTAGAGGAATTTTTGAGAAATACCCGACGAAATTTCTGATGAAATTTCTGCGTGATTTTTTTGCAAGAATCTCTACTAAAATGTCTTCCAGCTTTTCCGTAAGAATCCTTGCACAAGAATCTCTGGAAGAATCTGTACAAAAGGAATGAAGGAATCCTTGGAGGATTTTCTTAAAAAATCCTTGGAGCAATTTCTTGAAATGTCTTGAAGGAATATCTAAAGGAATGTGGAGATGCCTTGGGAATTTCCTGGAATAACCTCTTGTAGAATTTCTTAAGCAATCCTTGGATAAAGCTCTATAGAAAGCTTCTGATAAAATTTTGAAGGAGTTCTGAATTTCTGATTCTTAATGTATCCGTGAATCATTAAAAAAAAAATCCATGAAGTATTTAATGGAGAAAGTTCATGTAAGGTTTTCTAGATGAATGCTTTGAAACATTTTCTGGGGGAATCTCTGTGGAAAAAAAATTGAGAAATTCGTAGATGAATTTCTGGAAGATTGCAGGATATTTTGAAAGGAATTCTTGATGTATTTTGCAAAGGTATCCATGCAACATTTTTGGAAGCAATTCTTGCGAGACTTTCTTAAGAAGGTCTTGGAGAACTTCTGAAGTCTAAAGGAATCCCTAGAAGATTTTGTAATACAATTTCAGACTTAATTTGTATAGGATATTCTGGAGTTTCTAAAGGAGTACCTGCAAGATTTTTTCGAGAACTCGTGATTTTTTTTTAATGAATCATTGGCTGGATTTCAGCAAAGGTCCATGAAAAAAATATCGAAAAATCACTGGAAGTTTTTTTAAGCAATCCTTGGAGAAATTTGTAAAGAAATCTCTGGGGGAATCAGGAGATATTTCTGAAGAAATTATCAACAAAATTTTTAATAAGAGCCATGGGATATTTTCTGAAAGAATCCCTCGAAAAATTCAGATTTTTAAAGAAAAAAAATCCATGGAGCAATTTCTAAAGCAAACCCGGGGAATGTTCAGTAATGCATGCTTGGAAGATCGGTTGAGATAATACTTAAGGGAATTTGCGAAGCATTTTTCGAAAAAAAAACTTGATAAGTCCCGAATCAATAGGGTTAAATCCTGGACGATTTTCTAAGAGAATCCCTGGAGGAATTTCTGCACAAACTCACACAGAACTCTTTGTGAAAATTCTGGAGGAATCCTTAGGAGAATTTCTGGAGAAATTGAAAGTTGCTGTGCGAATTTCCGATGAAATCCTTGGAAGAACTACCAAAGTAATCTTAGAACAAATTTTTGAAGGAACTTTTGAAATATTTTCCGAAAAACTCTGGAGGCATCGCTGAAAGTTTTATTAAAGGAATCTCGGGACGAGTTCTTGAATAGATGTCTAAAAAAATTTTGATAGAATCCCTGGAGGAATTGATGTTCATGTTCATGGATAAATTATTAGAAAAAAATGGAGGAATTTCAGAAGTTAATCATACAAGATGTTTTGAAAGAATTCTTTGTGGAATTTGTAGAATAGGAAGAATTTCTAAACAAATCCCTGAAGAAAATTTGCAAATGAAGGAAGATTTTTCGAAGAAAAATCCGTTAGGAAATTTTTGGGCGAATACTCGAACAAATTTTCAAAAGATTTTTTTTTGAAAAAATTTAAGAAGAATTTTTGAAAAAACTTTTGGTTGATTTTCTAAAAGAATCTCCAATAGATTCTCCTAACCAATAGGCGGAAATGTTGCTTCCATTTTATGTAAAATTTGATTTTATAGACATTTCGAGAGTTGAAATGACATTACGAACATTACGAATTTGGTCAAGATATACTACTTGAAGTCGATTCCAGAGCGATTCCAGTAAAATGCCGAATTAACTGGCAGCCATTTTTCACCCTTATTCTTCCTAATACATTTTTGGTTATCGCAAAAGGACTATTAAAATCATGTATGCTGTTTCTGGGTCAACTTTCAACATGTTTAAATCGAAACAGTCGATAATAGTTTCAATCAATAACATGTTTCTTATCCTCGAACAAAAGAATTTAAAAATTGGTTTACATTTCATAATTATTCGTTTACCTGTATGTGACTATTATATTTGAACCAAAAATAATACTGCACTATGTATGATTTCGAAGAACATTATTATTTAAAAATGTCACAAACAATATAAAAGATAAGACATCCCAAGTAACACTTTGATGACGAATTAGTTTTGTATAGGTTTTGAGAACCGTCATAAAACCGAATACTCTTTGTTTTGGTTTTATGATGGTTCTATGTATCATTTGAAGTCTATTTGAATAAAAAATGTTACTTGGGAATCCATATAATTAGCTGTGACAACAAAGCAGTAGCAAATTCCGATGGTGCCATTCTTATTTCGCTGACAATAACCGTAAATTCACTGTCCTCAGAAAATATTTATCTTCATACACCAATTCAAACGGATGCCGACGACCGCGTGAAATTCTGTGCACAAAAACAAACAACCAATATCACCTTCTTGCTCGCTTCAGAAACCAAACATGACAATTTTCACTCAATTTATCTAGTGGCGATTTCGAAAGCGGGAAAACAGAAATGGAACTTCACGATGACCGTTGTTGGTTGACCAATCCGCGGAACACACTCTCGCGGTTACGACTTGAGACTCGATTTTGAAAATTACGCGCGCGCTTGTGCGGTTTTGAAAACAAACAGTACGATACAGTCTAGTGCGGACGACACTTGACATAGAACTAAAACAATTGAGATTGAAGCGCGCGCCCTTTTCCCACCGAAAAGTTCTAGCCAGAATCATTCGATGACAAATCCACAAACAAATACAACCACGCAACGCAATGCGTTGCAGCTTCCATCAACATTGTGTACTATAATGATCATCATCATGTTTATAAAAATACTCTTCAGAGAGATATAGAGAGAGTAGAACGCAGCACTGCATTCTCCAAGCTCTGTGGCACAGCATCAACTGCTTACTGGGTGTCGCCCGCATAATTGTAAACAACTCCACAAAAAATCCCATGACCCGACAACAATCGCATAGGAAGGCAATAATACAATTGTAACAACTGCAGTTATAAGTAGCAGAAATTAGAAGAAACATTCTTTACGAATGTTTTATGTAAAAAGTTGTTACGAGTTTGCATTACAAATATGTTTTAATTCTTGAAACAGATTTATTGTAAAATTATTAATATATTTTCTGAAACAGATTTGATATATGAGGTATACTATCCCGACTAGAAAATTGTAACAAGAGAGTATAATATAATTTTAACATTTTGTCATTTTGTTATAATTTTGATCTGATTATATCAGAATATGTTATTACCTGGATTAGAAAAGTGTACTTTTTGTTACAATTTTAGTTATTTTTACATAATCCTGCATCCAGTTTATAACATAGTAAGTTACAGAAAAATAGTATAACATCATAACACAATGTGATATAAACTTGATATAATTTTCTAGTCGGGTAGTTTCTTGAAACATCACATTTGAAAAATTTTGGAGAATTTTAAGGCGAATTTCATTTTTTAGAAATAAAATAAAACATTTAAAAAAAACAAAACCTAACAAAACATTGTTATTCCCATCTGCAAGGGCAGTTTCTCTTGAAGAGAATCGTAAGAATGGATTTTCTTCCCACTGAGATGTGAAAGAAAAGCGCATCTACTTAGCACATTATGATGATGTTGCACCACCGGTCGTTGCCGTCGTTGTTGTGATTCTTTCGATGCTCTGGGACGAAGCCTGATGGGAATAAGAGCTGAGCTATGAAACTTCAGTTGCTATGCCGAAAGGGAAGTCCATCGGCATACGATAGAACTACATACATCCATCCTATACATGTAAATAGAACTGCCTGCTTGCATAATGGAGCACGAAAATGAGATGTGTTCCCAGGAGCTGGATGCTTGCGGTGACTGGTATCACATGTCATACTGGGAATATGCCGGCTCACGAGTCACGACACGATGCAATTCTTGAGGGCAAGTGGAATATGACAATAGATGTTCTAGTTTTTAATTAAGCTGTCATGTTGCAACGGAATACGTAAAAACACAATGCACTTTTCAAAGGTAACTGAAATAAATGTCGACTTTCCGATATTATTTCTCGAGAATTTCCCTTGGGAATCCCTGGAGTATTTTTTCAATGATGTCCTGGAAAAAATCTCCGAGGGATTTCCGATGAAATCCCTGGGTAAATTGACGAAAGAATTCTGGAAGATGTTCCAATGCCAGTGACAAATTCTCCAAGGAATCCCTGGAGAAATTCCTCAAATAATTCATGAAAAAAATCTTGTTCAAAATATTTGGAGAAGCTTGCAATTGAATGCATGGATGTATTCTCCAATGAATTTCTCGAGAAACTCCCCAAAAAATCCTGATGGAATTCTGGATGAATCCCCCAAACAATTCTTGAATGATATTCTCACAGAAATTAAGAATCCCCGAAGAAACTCTTTTAGGAATAAATTGGCCATCAAATCCGTGGAGGAATTCCTGGAAGAATTTCCAATAGAATCCTCCAACAAATCCTTTATGAACACAGGGGAAATATGCAAAGAGGATTCTTTGGACATTTTTTGATGGATTTTTTTGGAGAAATATTTTATGATTTTATGGAAGGATTCCTCAAAGACTGCCAGGAAGAATCCCTGGAATCGGAGCCTTTGGTGGTATCCCCCAACGAATCTCGGAAGAAATTCTGCAAGGAATTCCAGGAGAAATTCTCAAGGCCAAGTCCTTACAAGCATTTTTATTATTTATGGGATTTTTGGCGCTATATCGGTCTTCGGGTTTCTTTAAAAACAACCGGTTAGGTTAAAAGCCGACGTTTCGAATGTTTATGTTCAAACATCAATTTAGAAAGAGCCCATAACTGAAGCAGCTTCCATTAGATGAGAGGATGTTTTTTTTATCTGTATTAACGAGATTTTCAGCCCTAGGCTAGTGCATCTCGGGGCCCATGCTGTACTTCCCTTCCGAAGGAAGAACTCACATTTTTTGAGTTTGTCGGGACTGAGATTCGATCCCAGCTCCTCGGCGTGAGAGTCCCGTGCTTTAACCATTACACAAGGCCAGCTCCACGAAAGGATGTTGAATATAGTGAATTTTCTGCATATATATAAAAATATAGGGTATTAAAAATAGAATAAGTAAAAGTATAAGCATGAAACATTCTCATCTCTTCAGGAGCGATTTCTCTGGTTTAGTGACGTCCAGTAGCTGAAGCTCGATAAATGGATGAATGGAGATAGGATGCGACAAATCTTTGAACAAATTCAAAATGCAATTCTAGGGGGAATTCCTGCTGGAAATCCTAAATGAAGTTCTCAAGTTCTCAAGGAATCTCTGGAGGAGTTCTGCTACGAATCTCCTGAGAAATATCTCAAAGAATCCCAAAAGGGATTCCACATAGAAATCCCTGGAGAAATACTTCAAAGATTCCTGGAAAAATCCCAGGAATGGAAGTTTAAAAGTGCTTCTGTAGACATTCTTGTTAGGAAACTCTTGCAATTGTCGATGGAATATGCAAAGGGAATCCTGGTGAAGACATTGCATGAATTCCGTAAGAAATCATGTAGATGAATTCCCGAGTGAATCCCTTTAGAAATGTTTGATGTTTTTTTTTTCTATATGGGTTACCAAAAAAAATGCCTGGATAAATTCCCAAAGGACATCTCTGGAAGTATTTCCCAACGAATATCTGAAAACAGATATACAAGGAATCGCTGTGAAAATTTTGCAAAGAATTCTAAAATAAATAACTTACCCGCAGAAGTTTTCAAAAAACCTCAGCGTGAATTGCTGAAAAAATCTCCACAAAAATGATGCTACAAATTACTTTAAGGACCCATAGAAATTTTTTTCAAAGAATCCCAGCAAAAATTCCGGTAAAATTCTTGAAGAAATTCCATATGAAATTCCTATATGAACTCTACAATTAATTGTTGGAAGAAATAATTACAGAATTTCAGCATGACCATGCTGAGGGTGACGGGTTCGATTCCCGGTCCAGGATCTTTTCGTAAAGGAAATTTCCTTGACTTCCTTGGGCATAGAGTATCTTCGTGCCTGCCACACGATATACACATGCAAAATGGTCATTGGCAGAGGAAGCTCTCAGTTAATAACTGTGGAAGTGCTCATAGAACACTAAGCTGAGAAGCAGGCTTTGTCCCAATGAGGACGTTACGCCAAGAAGAGGAGGAATTACAGAATTTCTGGAAGAATAATGCAGGGAATTCCGCAAAGTATCATTGGTGGAATTTCCCAAAGAAATCCCTGCTTGAATTCTCGGAATTCATGAAGCAGTTCCAGAAGTGGTTACTGAAAGAGTCCCGTAAGGAGATCCTGAAAAAAAAAAACGGAGAAGTTGGAGGAATACTGAAAGTAAGAAGTTTTTGTAGGATTCCTAGAAGGATCTCAGATGAAATTTCCAAAGAAATTCCAGAAGGAACTCCGGGACGAATCTCGCATGATATTCCTGGAAGGAATTTAATAAAGAGTTTCTGTTAAATTTTGGAAGGAATTCCTGAACGTGTTTCTCAAGCAATCCCCAAGAGAAGTCCTGAATAAATCCCAAAAAATCCCTGGCGAAATTGCTGGAATTCCCAAGCATATTTATTACCTTCTGGAAGTCATAAAAACACTTCTGAATACAGTCCAAAAGAAATTATTAAGAATCTAAGATGGAATTCCTGAAGAAATCCCGGAAGAAATACCTTGAAGTCCAAGACGGAATAACCATACGAATCCTGAAAGGAGTTTCTGAAGGAACCCTTAAGGAATCTTAGTGTGAAAATTCAGCTTAAGTTAAAATTCACAAATAAAAAGAAATAAACAAAAAAAAACTTTAGGAATCTCAGAGAGGTTTCCAGATGGAACTTCTGAAGGAACCCCATAAACAATCTCAGATGGAGCTCCTTGAAGAAAAACAGTAGGAAATCTAGAGGTAGGGGTAGGCGGGGCAATATGGACACCCTAAGGTTTTTGTCAACTTTACCTGGCAAGATGTCAAAAAAGATTAGTTTTTTGATACATGTATCCTTTTAAAGTCTATTTAGCATCTATTGCATAAGAATGCTCACGAAGAAAAATGATTAATCCACTTCAAAATATGTTATGAAAAATGTTAGTTTTTCATGACCATCTTCAAGCATACGGGGCAGAATGGACACCCCCAAGGGGCAATATGGACACCATGAGACTTTTACGAATTTCGTACATTATTTACACCTATAAAGTCATTTCATTACAAAACAACTGTTATGGATGAATAATACGCCGAAGTAGTTCATTTTTATATAGTTTATTTGAATTCAGGCTGTTTTGGATAAAGCTTCGTTTTTGTCGGCATGTACAGCTGTGCCTAGAACAACTATTTTCCCCTGCTGTCGTTTTTTGACCAATTTGTTTCACCCTATGTCTACTATAGTGAACATTTAACCGAAAATATACTGAAATCGAAGAATTTGGTTGGTTTGTGATTTAGGTTATATTTTTTCCTAGCCGCTTCTTTCAAAAAGGTGAGTGTCCATTTTGCCCCGGCAGCAGAAGATATTTCCAAACTTGATTTTTGATATAATAAAGAAGAAAATATAAACATGGTCAGCATGAAGATACAGCAAAACTACTTGCATGTGTTCTAGAAATATCAGGTTTTAATCGACCTACAATAAATTAATCACTAAATCTTATTTTAGATGGTGTGAAAATTATAATTTCCATGCACAAAAAACGGAGGACGCAACTTTTTCGTGTAAAATCAAGTATAATTTTAATTTCGAATGTTTCTTTCCTGAAACTACGTTTTAGACAAATGGACTATATTCTCCATTCAATAAAAGTTAAAAAAAGTTCGCATATTTTAAAATATTGAGGGTGTCCATTCTGCCCCGGGTGTCCATATTGCCCAGCCTACCCCTATCCTAGAATGAATTTGTGGAGAAACCACAGAAGAAATTCTCAGAGAAATTCTTGGAGGAATCTCGAAAATAATTTCAAGAGAAATTTCGGAAGGAATTTTTAAGGAATTTAGGAATTCCTGAAGTAATCTCAGAAGGAATTTCTAAAGATCCCAGAGAAATTCACTGGAAGAAACTAGGGAGTACTAGTAGGAACTCCTGAAGCAATTCCAGACAGAATCTCTTTGGGAATTTCAGGAGAAACTCCTGGAAGAACCCCAGTGGGAGCTTCTAAAGGAACCCGAAAAAAAACTCCCGGCTGAATCTCATCAAGAACTCCCTGGGCATCCCATAAGGAGCTCCTGGCTGGAGGAAATTTGGAACAAATTTGTAGAAAACCGCCCGGGACTTTTTGGAAGAATCTCGGATGGAAGTTCTGTGGAAACCCAGAAGAACCTCTTAACAGTCATAAAAAGCAACAAAAAAACTGTCTTCAACAGACTACAGGTCTACAACTTTTCCAAAGAATATATATAGTTATTCTTACAAACACAAAATGGTTTCCAATTTCTTTGAAAATATGTACCACCTTTATTTTCACGTACATTGAAAAGAGGTCCTTATTATTAGAAACAATTTGACCATATTTGACATTTGAAAGCGCTGAACGCATCTTTCCTCGTGAATCTGGGTCTTGAAACATTGTGCAGTGGGAACGGAAGCCATAAAAAAAAGAAGAAGAAATGGTTCCTCGGGTTGTGAGAGGATCGACCCACTAAAAACTCATTATCTCTCTTCTTTGCCTTCGCGGTGCACCCGTTAGGGATCACTTCGGGAAGGAATGATTGATTTGTCTTTATTATCGAGATTTTCAGCCCGTGGCTGGTTCGTCTCTTTTCGGGAAGGAGGTGTTGTTGTAGTTTGATCTGTTACGAATGTTGGAAAAAAAGGCATCCGAATGTCGATAAAATGTGTCAAAGACTTTGATTTTTAAAAACACTGATTGTACGAAAGTTCTTGAAAATCGAAAATGAATATCTCAAGTGTTTTGTATTATTTTTTTTTGATGACGAAATACGATTCACAGACAGGTACTATAGGTGAAACATGCTTAAATTCAAGATTGGGAAAATGTGAAATCCGTGAAGTAGGATCATGTCCTGAAAAGCGTCGCCACTTAGATTTATTTTTCGAGAAAATCATATTTATACGGATGAACACTTCGAAAGGCGTTTCTGTAAGCGAAGAAGAAAAAAACGGAACGAATACTTCGTTCAAAAACCGAATACAACTTGTAAGTTGGACTTGCATAGAGGAGCTCCTGGAGGAATCCCTGAAGAAACTGCTGGACAAATCGTTGAAGAATCCTTGAAGAAATTGCTGGAAAACTCCTGGAATCATTGAAAGAACACCAGGAAAAAACACTGAAAGAATCCTAGGGAGAATCACTAAAGGTAGCCCTGAAGGAATCACTAAAGGATCTCCTGGAGAAATTCCGTAAAAGAACTCCAGAAGGAATAACGAAGGAAAAGGACTCCCTGCAGGATCTCTAAAAGGAACTCCTGCAGTAATCACTGAAAAAAAAAACTCTTGGAGTATTCTCAGAATAAACTCCAAGAAGAAACCGAAGGAATTCTAGGAGAAATTCTGCAGGAACTCCCAACAAGAAATTCCAGGAGAACTCACTGAAAGAGTTCCAAGAGCAACCCTTGAACGAACTCCTGGAGGAATTCCCAAATAAACCCCTAAAGGATCTCATAGAGAAACCCTTGAATGAACTCCAAGACAAACCCCTGAAAACTCCTGGAATCACTAAACAGTAGAAATTTTTGAGTGAACTCCTGGAGGAATCCATGCAATCCATTAAGCAACTCCAAGAGGAACCCCTGCAAGAATCACTGAACTCCGCAAACTTAACCGCAGAACGGAACAACTTAATCATTTTATGGCTATATCGGTCTTTTTTCTACTCAGAGTATAGGGAGTAGAGTTCAAAGTGGACAATGAAATGATAGACATGATAGTATTCGCTAAGTTGCGATCAAGTATGAAAATTTTTATAGAAGTTGAAATTAGGCAAGTAGGCCATGTATTGAGTGACTACATCGAATGCGTGAAACTTCTGCCGTACGATCTGTGCTTTTAAACAGATCGGCTTGATTGGTAGTTCATACCACCTTACCAAGACTGGCAGAAGTTTCAGGCATCCGATTGCCTATGTATTGCTCTGTTTTTATCACAAGTTCTATCGATCGGTAGCTTTTTTCGGAATTCACACTCCGTTCATAGGGGTATGCCCAACTAAGAATCACTCATTTTACAAGCACCTTTACGACGAATTGATTCAGCATGATGCTGAATAACATTTGGATAATTTTCAGGCACAACCTTTGTTCGGGTTTTGTTCACACAAATTTGGAGAAACTATAAAGCATAGAGTTGTATATCAACTGAACTGTTTGTTGTTAAATTGTTTTACAACTATTCTACAACTAAAGCTGTTATTCAGCTTGAGCAAAAATGATTAAAAATAAATAAATATTTTCAATTTCCACGGGAGTTTATGATTGGAACTTAATGCTGTGAACAAATATTGGGAAATAATAACTACACATAAATTTACCTAAATCCAGATTCGAACTCGAGACCCGTCGATTGCCAGCCGCATGCCTTCCTATCTGCGCCATCCTAGAGATGATGAATTGCAGCGCTCAAATCAAAACATAAACTTCGTGTGGTTTAGTAATGATCAGACTTCGACTCCTTTTCAGCAGTGGTGAATTAGCACAGACATTATGGTTAACGACTGAGAAACAGATTAATTCAGCTGTTATTCAGTAAAAAACACGTATTTCTCATCATGTGCTCTGAGTCGCAGTATGATGAAACGAAAGCGCTAATTTGACTTGTGAAAAACACATTATACAGATACATGTACTAATTTCTACATGAACTCAACAAGAAGCATAAAAAAGTCTTGTTAAACTATGTTGTAAAGGAATTACTGCGAGTCGAATAAAAATCTTATTAAACGCTTAAAAGTGTTTTAAATTATCATTGTTATACCAGTACGAAAAGTTGAACATTGGCTACCTTTTCAATTGAAATATTATTTGTACAGTAATGTGTACAGCATAATTTTAGTTCAACTATAATTACTATTATAAAGCAACGATTCAGCATGCATGCTAGTTTGCGGCTGGCGATTGTTAGTTGGGTGCCTATATCGCGGCGTGTTCTTCCTATTAGCTTTTTTCAATCTTATTGAATAGAACACTTTTCTTTTTAAGACTAACTTTTTATATCATATTCTCACAGACAAACAGACGTAACACTCTTCAAAACGGCTTGGCACATGCATTTAACGATCAATTCAATTTTCATTTGATTTGCGCGATTGTTCTACCAGATGCGCTAGTGTTCGATCGCTTTGACATTGTCCAGTGTACACGTTGCTGAATGTTTGAAACAAAAATTACAGGCAATTCGTGTAGTAGTGTGCGTGTCAGCAAAATGTCAAATCCATCATGGCCGGCAGTGTCGCGCGCGGTTCTACCAACAGGTGGCAGTGTGCTCATAAAAATGACACTGGGCAAAAGTTTTTGATGAACTTCCTCTAAGAGTTACGTCTGTTTGTCTGTGATATTCTGATTTATCGACCGTATTCTATTAATAACTTTATCATTTTATGGCTATATCGGTCTTTTTCTACTCAGAGTATAAGGGAGTAGAGATTAAAGTGGATAATGAAATGATAGATAGATTCACTAAATTAGTTTGATCGATGTGCAGATAAGAGGGAGTCAAACTAAAAAGTGTTCAAATTACATGCGATCAAACCAACGGGGGTAGACGGTATCTGATTTTCAGATATATTTTTATCTGATAAACATAAACAAATATAGGTAACTTCGTTTGTATCCGAGAATCTTCACGATGTCGGGTAATGTTTGTGGGTACGATATCAATATAAATCCAGCATGTCAATTAGTTTTGGAAATGTCTACGGAGTGCAATACGTCTTACGGACATGTACCTAAATAGAAACCACTTCGACTGTTGATAGCCACAAATACTGGAGATTTCAAGTTCGATTTTATTGATTTGAAATGCAACTAATCTGTTGAAACCATTAGGTACCAGTTTTAGCAGCTGCGGTCGACCTTAACGATAAAACCCCGGGACTGAAAAAAAACAATTCTATAATTAAACCAACCGATTATTACCCATAGTCTGAAGCCACTCATAAAAGGTCATTTACACTTCGAAATTTGCTCGTAAAACAGCTGCTCCCCTCTTTGCATTGAAAATTTATCCTAATGATTAGTTTTACGACTCATACAAAATCCCTGAACTGTTGGATGTATGGTTCAGTAATCTTGATTCAACCACATCAAGAAAAATCAAATTCGGAAAACCGTGAAAAATTTTAGTCTGTTTTCGATGGTAATATAAATCGCCAAGAATCAAGAGGCGAAGACGATCCACACTCCAGTCGATCGTATGGTTGGAATGTTAATCACTACACACAGAGTGCCGTTTGTTTGCTCATTGACTTTTTCCCAAACAGATGATTGAATTGACATTGTTCTTCGACACTCTCTGTTATTTCTCCCCCAAACTTTCGTGTCAACTGATCATCCCATCGTCCCAATTGGTTTCGTGTTCTGACTGTCACTTTTCCCGAATTGAGCCATTTTTCCAAATTACGCATTCTGTACGTGCCTCAGAAGCGATGCACTAAGGTGCAAGTGCACCTTCCACGACTTATGTTCACTCATGCCTGTTTTTGTAAACAACAACTTACCCAAATTCCATGAGTCATTCAATGATCTGAAACGAGAAAAATGAGAAAAAAAACGTCGAGTGAGAAATATGTACAGAAATACGATCATCGGCTGGCGCAACAAAGAGATGATGAAGTCAAAGGTGTCCCATAAATTCGTGGTGCGTGAAACATCGATCCCACTACTGAAGATGGATTGGATTACGATATATGCTAACCGTAGGAATTTCGACAGTTCAGAATTTGTGTCGGTTCTTGGTGCCTAGATTTGAGAGCTGTATGACAAGGCGGCACGTGTGCGTTATGATTCGTTTTTTTTTCTTCCTCCTTCAAAGCCAGCAATCAAAGCATCGGGTCGGTCGATCGCGAAACAAGTTGAAGGATGCACCTGTCGTTCTTAAATTTTGCCTTTGACTTCGCGCTGAGTGTTACGTAAACATAGCCAATCGCAAATGGTGGAAAGATAATTACGATAATGGGTGCATATGGGTGTACGTACAGCTGAGAATTATTTAAAAGTAAACATGTTCTTAAGCGGGTTACACCTGTTTATACTTTTGCGTACGAATTATTGGTGGGGATTTTTTTTTTCTCGCGGCTACTTGTAGAAATGAAAATAGACTGTTAGCGGGGTAAATATTGAGAAGCAGTACATCGTTTTGTACAATCATTCTTATTCTTCCCCGCTAGGTGACAGACGATGAAGCGAAGATTATTTACAATAAAACAGGAGATTTTGTTTGAAAACACACAGATATTATTAGAAAGTCAATAAGATTTTTATTGAACATTTCCAGTGTTTTTTTTTTCTGAAATTTCTCCAACAAAGAAGCCTTTATTCAGGTTATGACCTACTTTGAATGATTATGAAATTTGGCTACCTGAAGAGATTCCCCTCAGGAATCTGCAGAAATTCCTTTCAGGAATTTCTGGAGGTTTCCGCTAAGGAATCTGAAGAGATTTCTTTCACGAATTTAGAGAGTCATCTCTGGAATCTGAAGAGATTCTCTCAGGAACCTGGAGATTCCTCTCAGGAATCAGGAATCCGGAGAGATTCCTCGCAGTAATCCAGAGAGATAAAACTCAGGAATCTGGAGAGATTTCACTCAGGAATCCGGAGAGATTCCTCCCAGGAACCTGGAGAGATTCCTCTCAGGAACCTGGAGAGATTTCTCTCAGGAACCTGGAGATTCCTCTCAGGAATCAGAAGATTCCTCTCAGGAATCCGGAGAGATTCCTCTCAGGCATCCGGAGAGATTCCTCTCAGGCATCCGGAGAGATTCCTCTCAGGAATCAGGAGATTCCTCACAGGAGTCTGGAGATTCCTCACAGGAATCTGGAAATTCCTCTCAGGAATCTGGACAGATTCTTCTCGGGAATTTGGAGAGACTCCTCTCAGAAATCTGAAGAGATTCCTCCCAGGAATCTGGAGAGATTTCTGTCAGGAATCTGGAGAAATTCTTTTCAGGAATTTTGAGGGATTACACTCAGTAATCTTGATAGATTCCTCTCAGGAATTTAGAGAGATTTCTCTCAGGAATCTGGAGTGTCATCTCTGGAATCTGTAGAGATGCTTCTCAGGAATCCGGAGAGATTCCTCTTAGGAATCCGGAGAGATTCCTCTCAGGAATCCGGAGAGATTCCTCTCAGGAATCCGGAGAGATTTCTCTCAGGAATCCGGAGAGATTCCTCTCAGGAATCCGGAGAGATTCCTCTCAGGAATCCGGAGAGATTCCTCTCAGGAATCCGGAGAGATTCCTCTCAGGAACCCGGAGAGATTCCTCTCAGGAATCCGGAGAGATTCCTCTCAGGAATCCGGAGAGATTCCTCTCAGGAATCCGGAGAGATTCCTCTCAGGAATCCGAAGAGATTCCTCTTCAGGAATCCGGAGAGATTCCTCTCAGGAATCCGGAGAGATTCCTCTCAGGAATCCGGAGAGATTCCTCTCAGGAATCCGGAGAGATTCCTCTCAGGAATCCGGAGAGATTCCTCTCAGGAATCCGGAGAGATTCCTCTCAGGAATCCGGAGAGATTCCTCTCAGGAATCCGGAGAGATTCCTCTCAGGAATCCGGAGAGATTCCTCTCAGGAATGCGGAGAGATTCCTCTCAGGAATCCGGAGAGATTCCTCTCAGGAACCTGGAGAAATTGCTCTCAGGAACCAGGAGAGATTCCTCTCAGGAATCCGAAGAGATTCCTGTCAGGAATCCGAAGAGATTCCTGTCAGGAATCCGAAGAGATTCCTGTCAGGAATCCGGAGAGATTACTCTCAGGATCCTGGAGAGATTCCTCTCAGGAATCTGGACAGATTCCTCTTGGGAATCTGGAGAGATTTCTCTCAGGAACCTGGAGAGATTCCTCTCAGGAACCTGAAGAGATTCCTCTCAGGAATGTGCAGAGATTTCTCTCAGGAATCTGGAGATATTCCAGTCAGGAATCAGGAGAGATTCCTCAAAGGAATCTGAAGAGATTCCTTAAAGGAATCTGAAGAGATTCCTGGCAGGAATCTGGAAAGATTCCTGTCAGGAATCTGGAGAGATTCCTGGCAGGAATCTGGAGAGATGCCTGTCAGGAATCTGGAGAGATTCCTGTCAGGAACCTGGAGAGATTCCTCTCAGGAACCTGGAGAGATTCCTGTCAGGAACCTGGAGAGATTCCTGTCAGGAACCTGGAGAGATTCCTCTCAGGAACCTGAAGAGATTCCTGTCAGAAACCTGGAGCGATTCCTATCAGGAACCTGGAGAGATTCTTGTCAGGAACCTGGAGAGATTCCTCTCAGGAATCGGGAGAGATTCCTCTCAGGAACCTGGAGTGATTTCTCTCATGAATCTGAAGAGATTCCTCACAGGAATCTGGAGACTCTTCACAGGAATCTGGAGATTCCTCACGGGAACCTGGAGGGATTCAAGTCAGGAACCTGAAGAGATTCCTTTCAGGAACCTGGAGAGATTTTTGTCAGGAACCTGGAGAGATTCCTGTCAGGAACCTGAAGAGATTCCTGTCAGGAACCTGGACAGATTCCTGTCAGGAACCTGGACAGATTCCTGTCAGGAACCTGGAGAGATTCTTATCAGGAACGTGGAGAGATTCCTCTCAGGAATCGGGAGAGATTCCTCTCAGGAACCGGGAGATATTCTTGTTAGGAACCTGGAGAGACTCCTCTCAGGAATCGGGAGAGATTCCTCTCAGGTACCGGGAGAGATTCCTCTCAGGAACCGGAAGAGATTCCTCTCAGGAACCTGGAGAGACTCCTCTCAGGAATCTGGAGTGATTTCTCTCATGAATCTGAAGAGATTCCTCACAGGAATCTGGAGATTCCTCATAGGAATCTGGAGAGATTCCTCACGGAAATCTGGAGAGATTTCTCTTCGGAATCTGGACAAATGCCTCTTGGGAATCTGGAATCTGGAATGCCTCTCAGGAATTTGTAGAGATTCCTCAAAGGAGTCTGGACAGGTGCCTTTTGGAAATCTGGAAATTTCTCTCAGGAACCTGGAGAGATTCCTCTCAGGAATCTGCAGAGACTCCTCTCAGGAACCTGCAGAGACTCCTCTCAGGAATCTGGCAAGATTTCTCTCAGGAATCTGGAGAGATTCCTCACAGGAATCTGGAGACTCATCACAGGAATCTAGAAATTCCTCACAGGAATCTGAATACTCCTCACAGGAATCTGGAGATTCCTCACAGGAATCTGAAGAGATTTCTCTCAGGAATCTGGAGTGTTCCTCTCAGGAATCTGAAGAGATGCCTCTTGGGAATCTGGAAAATTCTCCCAGGAATCTGTAGAGATTCATCAAAGGAGTTTGGAGAGGTGCCTCTTGGAAATCTGGAAATTCCTCTCAGGAATCTGGACAGATTCTTCTTGGGAATCTGGAGAGATTCCTCTTAGGAATCTGGAGAGTTCACCTCAGGAGTTTGGAGAGGTGCCTCTTGGAAATCTGGAAATTCCTCTCAGAAATCTGGACAGATTCCTCTTGGGAATCTGGAGAGATTCCTCTTGGGAATCTGGAGAGATTCCTCTCAGGATACTGAAAAGATTCCCCTCATGAATATGGAGAAATTCCTATCAGGATTCTGAAGAGATTCGCCCATGAATCTGGAGATATTCCTCTCAGGAATCCGGAGAGTTCCTCTCAGGAATCTGGAGATGTGCCTCTTGGGAATCTGGAAATTCCTCTCAGGAATCTGAAGAGATTCCCCTTATGAATATGGAGAGATTCCTCTCAGGAATCTGAAGAGATTCCTCCCTTTATCTGAAGAGATTCCTCCCAGGAACCTGGATAGATTCCTTACAGGAATCTGTAGAGATTTCTCACAGGAACCTGGAGAGACTCCTCTCAGGAATCTGGAGAGATTCCTTTCAGGAATTTTAAGAGATTACTCTCAGGAATGTGGAACGATTCCTTCCAGGAATTTGAAGAGTTTTTTTCTCAATGGAATCTTGAGAGACTCCTCTTAGGGATTTGGAGACATCCCTCCAAGGAATCTATAGTTTCATCTCTGGAATCTGGAGATTCCTCTCAGGAAACTGGATAATGAATTTTCACTGCATGGGATGAAAAATAACAGTCGCTCACTCCAGCACTGACGAGAAATCTCTTACTTTCTATCCACAGCTCTACTGTTATAGAATAGACCGTATGTTATACGCAAATTGTTTACATGAAAACTGGTTTTACGAAACATAATCGTTGAGCTTTTACGAATGTATATTATCAGTGTATGAACAAATTTACTGTGAAACATCGGTACATCGTTATTAGTGTCATAAAAGTGTACCATACTGCAGAAACATGAATGATACATATTCTGCCGGTATTGCTTTAAAAAATCCTGAAAGAATTGTTTCAGCTATTCTAGCAGGCATTCCTTCAGGGTTTCCTGCTGGGGTTACTTTACGGATTCCATCTCGTTTTCTTTTAAAGATTGCTGACAATGTATATTCAGAGAATTCAATTTGAATTCTTTCAGGCATAAGTGCCGGATTTTTAACTGACATTCCTTGAATGATTCTTCCAGGGATTTTTTCAAGTATTTCTCTCGGGATTTCTACACTAATTCCTCCTGGGGTTTCGTCTGTGATTCTTTCAGGAATTCCTGCCGAGTTTTTAACCGAGATTCCTCTCAGGATTTTTCATATATTTCTCGCACAATTCCTGTGAGAAATCCTCCAGGGATTCCTTTAGGAATTTTTGTCGGGATTGATTTAAAAAATCTTCTGAATGATTTTTTTATTTTAATTTTTTTGTGAAGCACAAGGTGAAGCGTATACCCGTTCCCTTCTTCAATATCGTTACGTAATTCTTGAAGAATCTTCGACGGATGAAAAAAGAGTATTGAAACAGAGCGTGAGTTAGAGGAAATGAGAATGGGAGAGCTAGAGAAAAATAGAGAAACAGAGGGAACAAGGTATTTTGATAAGCAAAGACACACAAAAATGAATTGTAGAAATATCGCATCTCCTTCGATAACTCTAAAACCAGAACACCTACAAAAAAAAAACACTTTCAGAAAAGTTGTTGCTTTTGGGCATCTAAATAACATTGCTGGAGACAGCATCTTTGTACACACTTAAAAATATTCGCGGGCTCGACTTCTCGCACACAGCCGACTGCTCATCAAACTCAAAAACTGATATCTCGGTTAAAATCCGTTTGTTAGATGATTCTCAGCGAAACAGTTACCGAATCTCATTAATGAGCTGTCAAAGCTGCTGAGATCTCAGTAATGTTGTGGTTTGCCGAGCTCTCGGCTGTGCGGATCTCGGCGAAAGTTTGAGAAAGTGCTGAGATCCCGGCACTTCAGATTAAAGCGAAACTGGAAGCATTTCCTCACTTTTTGGTTTTAGATTTTTTATTGAATGACGAAGCAATATTTTCAAAATCGGTTTTCGTACACATGTAGAGTATGGATCAAGGTATCTTCTGAATTTCTTTGTGGTGGAAAATATTTTTCGTTTTTGCAGAAACCATTTTCGAACAAAATTTCACAAAAAAATGGTTTCTGCAAAAATGGAAAACATTTTCCACCACAAAAAAAATCAGAAGATACCTTGATCCATACTCTACATGTGTACGAAAACCGATTTTGAAAATATTGCTTCGTTATTTGATGAAAAATCAAAAACCAAAAAAATGAGGATATGCTTTCAGTTTCGCCTAAAGTGTGTAGGTCCTCAGGTTTTGGAGATATCAAGGTGACTCAATATGATGCAATATTGTTGCAATACTTTTGTGTACGTAGATATTTTATTCTTGGAAATTATCCTCTCTTGAGTAAATTAAAGATGCATTGTGTCTATACGGATCAGAGTACAATAAAAGTATAAAAGTTGTGATGAAATAGAGTCATGGTACGAATTCATGACGCATGTACTCTAGAATCATGACCTAAATACATGGAAACATATGTAGAACTTATTCATGGAACTAGTGCTTGTCATTTGTGATTTTAGATCCATCGACATGTACTGTGGATCATGATCAAAATTTACAAAATCACAACGAAAGCGAAAATTTATAAAATAGCATTCAGTCTTATTCATGAAACTAATGCTTATAATTTATGTACTCTTAGTTGATTTATGATTGTAACCGTTCTTATTTTCAATAAATGGTTGATCCCTCCATTCACGTTGAACGATGCAAAAGATTAATCATTGCGATAGCTGTGGAGTGAGTGTGGAGCTGTGTGAGTGCTGTAGGAATCAGTAAGTATTTGGTCCAGTCCCACCGCAAGAACACCACACCAATCGCGCCGCCAATTGGAAGGTGGCTCCAGAGAGGAGCTATTGCCACGAACATTTGGTGGCTCCAGAAGGAGGAGCTACTGCCAACAACAATGAGGATGATATGATAGTCCTCATCAACGTCATGATATCATGAATCCTACACAGATTTAAAAAAGAGTGTAATATTTTGTGACATATGATGCACATAATTGGAGCGTGGGATATCACAGAAGTTTACATGACAAATCATGTAAAATTAAAGAAATATCATGTAAACTTCCATTATATGTCATGTAATTCAGCATGACTCCGAGTGATTACATGACATATAACAGAAATTTACATCATATATCATGTGGACCATCATAGCATTAAGTTCACATGGCTAGAATAAAGTTTACATGACGTGTAAATCTCATTATTTTTATCTGTGTAACGGATTTTCGTCGTGTACTGCCTATTGAAATTAAACGATCGCTGTATTCTTTATCTGTTAGTACAGTGAACACTTTTTTCGTTGCGAAAGTTACATCTTCAAACTGGTAAAGAAAACTGCTATGAAATTATTAATGATAACGTTGATTTCTATGGAAAAAGTATTGAGTATTGTGGAAAAAGATAGGACAAGTGTAACGGTCAAGTTCCGCTTCAAAATGACTTGACCAGTTCACAGCTGGCAAGTAAGAAAAACAGTTTAACGCCGGTAACGTCTCTCGTGCAAATCAAAGAGCTGTTACTTTTCCGCGCGGAAAAAATAGTCTTAAGGAATCTCTACATATTAGACTATACTTGCGGCAAAAGGTGGAATTTTACTAGACCGCTCTACTTGGAAACAGGAAACTTGGCTTTAATAGTGACAATTATAACAATAATCTGCATCATCGCAAATTATCGAAACATTGATTCAAATCTGATATCTTACTTGAAAATAACATCTAATCCAAAATCTTCACGAACAAAAAAAACATATCGTAGTTCACACTTCTTGTCAGATGGAAGCTATTAATAAGTTAATAGCTTTATGAGTTCAAAGCCCTAAAACAACGATATGACAGCGCCGCAGAAAACTGTGTGTGGCAGAAAGATGATTTCTCTACCGAAGAGTGTCGAGAGTTTCACATGTGTGAAAAACATTTGACATTTGTCCCGCTCGAGAAACTGTATTTAGAACGCTGTATTGGATGCTAGTTGGTAGTAACTGGTGAATATCTACGAAGAAAACACAAGAAGTGTGGCGTTCCTATTTCCGATACCGTCGGAGCAGATTCACACACGCGGACAAGTGCAACGGCCGTTTTACATTAAAATTTATGTGCGATGATCCGCTCGTGTATAATGTACATATCTTGCTGGTCTGCCAACCACACGCTCGATCGCGCGCAGACTTGGGCTTGGGAGGCGCAGTCTGATGGAAAATTGATATGCGTGTTCGTAAGACTTCCGAGCTAATCAGTGTTTCCATGCGTGACGCCAAGTGGCGCCTGTGGGGTGTAGCTACGTCACTGTTAATTTATAAGGCGCGAAATTTACATGCTTTGATATATGATACATCTTGGGTCGAGATTGAAGTTTGAGTTAATGGCAACGGCCTTCAGCTACCACAGTTACCGCAAACTTTGGCTTGGGCTTGGGTCGATTGTTGAATGGTTGACAATCATACAATCGCTTCACAGCAAAACCTATAGCGTTGTATGAATCGATAAACAAGTTTCCACTTCCATACCTGACTCCAGTCTTACGGTTCTTTCGGCCTAACGGAAACAGCAAACGAAAATAAAGAATGTACGCCAGCAGTTCTATACCTGGCTGGTAAATCTACGTAGGCATATACTTATACTTAGTAATACTACACCGATCCAGCTTTGTGTATAACTTACTAACTAATGAGCCAAAACATCGGGGCCATACGGAAAGCGGCTCGGCTTCTACTTTGCATGTCCCCGAACCGTTTTGGCGCAGTGCTTCAACCTGTGTCTATATCGGAAGGAGGAAAAAATAATACGCAGAACACGCCAACACTTTCATCCAGCAGCAGCGCTAGCTACTACTAAAAAAGGTGGCTACCTACGACCGGGAAGGTAGTAGGTAGCATCGCTTCTGAAGCAAAGCTAGCTTTACTCCGTTCAGGTTCTTATTTTTGGAATACACACCTTTAATACCGGTATGGCGGCGGCGGGTGGATTGGATCGACCGACGTGATAAAAATTTACTGCTAGAGCTAGGTGAGCAAAACATAAACAAACAGAAGCGGTTTTTGAGTTCCTCCAGTCAGTCTTAGTATAGATTGCAATACCAAAACTAAAGGGATGAATGCAAAGCACACCTAACGTTCTGCTGTCTTTTAAGACACCAAAACGAAGGAACAAATAAAGTGTTGCACGAAGTGCCATATGTACCACTGTGGTAGTTGGATCAATGTCAGAGTTTGATTGACAGATTGATGAAGCACGGATTGCGATTGAGACCAAATTGATATGCTAAGAAGTGCAGTTTGTGAGGCATGGCACTAGGTATATAGTAGATAGTAGATAGAAGATACTTTCCATGGACTTCTCATTAAAACATATTGACATTTCCTGTAATTGTTGAGCTTTTATAGGCAAATCTAAAAAACATGCACAACTAGGTATAAGAAAATTTGTTAAACTCTCAATGCATCATCACCATCACTATCTTCCTACAGTAATATCACTTGACAAATTCATCATCAGATTATCCCTACACTCTGTCCTACAGCATAGTAGTGAGTGACTCATAGCAGCCCTTAACATGAACAACAGGGATTTCCCTATCATCGCTTCTGATAACACCAACGACGACGACGACAGTTTGTCACTGACAATTTTCTTCATAGCAAAACTTTTCCGATGCCTTCCTCCTAGTTTATCGAGCAAAGTTGACGTCATCGTTTAATCCCGGCTCATCGCCGACCCTGCCTGCAAAGTGTTCTACTGTCATTAACATTGACAAAAGGATCATAGTTGACGTAAATGGCGAATCAACGCCAGCTAGCGAGGCCTTTGCAAATCGACTTCCATCCAAGGCACATCGGCTCAGAATCAGATACAAAACACTCGCGAGAATCTTCTTCAATGTCGTTTCATCTGGAGCAAGGCTACCAATCGGCGATGATGAGTCGAGTATAGCACTCGGGTCATATGATACGTGCATCGTTTAGTTCTGTGATGAATGGCAAACGGGATTCCATTTTAGGACGAGTAACAATCAAGTCCGTCACTCGACTCGAGAGACTCGAGAGAGCGGAGGAAATGCCGCCGCGGTTGCGACGAGACTCGAGACATTAGATGTCAAGAGTAGGCGTCTCAAAGTCAACTACCACACACGGCTGTCGGTGCCGGCTAATTAGTATCGATGGTTTCGCGAGCATTTCCCGGACATCATGTGTGTTACAATTGTTCGACGCCAAACGTCGCGTAATTTGAAGTGGTCCAGTCGTGGTGGTGACAGTTTGCTGTCGGTCGGCATTAGAAGCAATACCCGTTCAAAGCAAAACCGGAGAAGGGGATTTTGCGCAATCACCACTAGCGTGCACAGGGGGGGGGGGGGCAAGGGGGGGCACTTGCCCCCCCTTCTATAAAAAATATATGCACCATTTTTGCAATTCTTGCACCTTGGATCTTACCACGCAATGTTGAGAATCACTGAGCCATGGTGCACCATTGACACATACAATTCGAATAACATGCACCATTTTGGCATTTCGTATTCCAAAACTGTATTCCATGTACGTGAATCATGGTGACTTCGGCACCACATTGAATTGTAAGCACCATTTTTGCAATTCGTGCACCTAGCCATACAAAATAACGAGTATCACTGAATAACAGTGACGACTAATACAGCACACTAACATCATGCACCTTCTTCAAAGTTTTCAATACACCATCATGATGTCCACAGAATGATCTAGGTATCCACGTATTATGATGATCGCATGAAATGTCTTTTTATCAATTAAGTATCTAATACCTCATACTGATATGCACCATCATGAAACCTCATGCACCATCACAGCTCTTCAAGCACCATTTCAGCGTTTATCATATCATCTAGGCATCTAAAGCACCGTAATGCCGTGAGCATCACATAAAATACATTTTTTTTTTGTATGCTATGCACCATTTTTGCAATTCGTGCACCTAACCATATTGGTAAGCTTTGAAAAACGGTGACAACTTATGCATCATCTAGCATCATGCACCTTCTTCAAAGCTTTCCAACCACCATTTTGGCATTCACCATATCATCTAGGCATCTTATGCACCATTATGATGTGGTTCACAAATGAATTTAATGCACCATTTTGACATTTCGCATACAAAATAGCATTCCTTGTTCCTGGTCTATGTTGATTTCTGTGCCGTATTGAGTTTTCTGCACCATTTTTGCAATTCGTGCACCATATGAAATTTGTTGAGTATAACTGAATCATGGTAAAACTAATGCACCATACAAACATCATGTAGCTCCTTTGCATTCCATGCACCACCATGATGATCACATAAATATCTAAGCACCATCTCACGCGTCATCTAAGCATTTAATTCACATTTGAATTTCATAAGCTCCATTTTGCCATATCGTACACCAAATTGTATTCCATGTACCTGATCCATGTTGACTTCCGCACCACATTAAATTCTATGCATCATTTTTGCAATTCTTGCATTTTGGATCTAATCGCCCAATGTTGAGAATCACAGAATCATGGTGGCAACAAATGCACCACTGATACATACAATTTCTTAGTATCTCATGCACACCCATGATGTTCTCAGAATCATTTTTAGGCTAATCTCACGCACCATCTTTTAATTAATCAGTGATGTCAGCACCATATTCGAATAACATGCACCATTTCTGCATTTCGTATTCCAAAACTGTAATCCATGTACGTGAACCATGGTGACTTCGGCACCACATTGAATTCCAAGCACCATTTTTACAATTCGTACACCTAGCCATTCACAATGTCGAGTGTCGCTGAATAACGGTGACAACTAATACAGCACACTTACATCATGTACCTTCTTCAAAGCGTCCACAGAATGAACTAGGTATCCACGCATTATGCTGATCTCATGCACTATCTTTTAATCAACTAGAAATCAAATGCATCATACTGATATGCACCATCGTTAAATTTCATGCACCATCAAGGCTTTCCAAGCACCATTTCAGCGTTAATTATATCATCTAGGTATCTGATGCACCATTATGTTGTGAGCATCACATAAAATACTTTTATTTTGTATTCTATGCACCATTTTTGCAATTCGTGCACCTAACAATGCAACATGTTGATAATCTTTGAATAACGGCGACAATTAATGCAGCACACTAGCATCATACGCCTTCTTCAAAGCTTTTCATGCACCATTTTGGCATTAATTATACCATCTAGGTATCTTATGCACCATTATGATGTGGTTTACATTTGAATTTGATGCATCGTTTTTGCATTCGCATACAAAATAGTATTCCACGTACCTGGAACATGTTGATTTCTGTGCCACATTGAGCTTCCTGCACCTTTGCACGAATTGCATGTGCACCTAAATATGAAACATGACGAGTATAACAGAATCATAGCTAATGCACCATACATACATCATTCATTCTATGCACCACCATGATGTTCACAGAATCATCCAGGCACCATCTCACGCACCATCTTTGAATCAAATATGTGTCTAATTGCGAAGTAATGCACCATCGTTAAATTTTATGCATTACTAAAGCTTTCAATGCGTAATCGTGGCGTATATCTGTAGTAATCCGTGATGGCATTCCAGGAGAAATCCCTGGAGAAATTTCAGGAGGAATCCTTGAAGGACTTTCTGGAGGAATCCCTGAAGGCATTACTAAAGAAGTGCTTGAAAGAATTCTTGAACGTAGCTCTCAAAAACTGGAAGAGGAGTCTAGAGAAATTCCTGTAGAATTTGCAGGAGGAACTAAATACTAAAGGAATTGCTGAAAAAATTATTGAAGGAATTCCCTGGAGGCATTTCTAAAGGAATTCTTGAAGAATTTCCTGGGGGAATCCGTAGAGGAATTCGTGGAAGAATTCATGGAGGAATTTGTGGAGAAATATTTCGAAAAACTCATGGACAAATTTCTGGAAGAGTTCCAGCAGTTTCTCATTAACGAACCCCTGGAGTAAACTCTGGAGGCATTCCTGAAAAAAACCTGGAGAAATTCCTGGAAGAATTTCTGGAGGATTCTCTGAAGGCATTCCTGAAGAAATCCTTGGGAGAATGCCTGGAGGTTTCCTTGTAAGAATTCCTGGAGGAACTTCTGGAAGAATGTCCGGAGGAATTTCTGCAGGTATCCCTGAGGAAATTTCTGAAGGGACATTTGGAGGAGTTTCTAGAAGAATTACTGGAGGAAGCTATGAGAAATTCCTGGAGAAATCCCTGATGTAATCCCTGGAGGGATTCCTGAAGGAATCCGTGAAGGAATAACAGGATGAAACACTGGAGGGGTAACAGAAGGTATCCATGAAGGAATCCATGAAATAATTCATGGAGGAATTCATGGAGGAATTCCAGGATGAATTGCTAAAGGAATTCCTGAAGGATTTTTTTTTGGAGAAATTCCTGGAAAAATCTCTGGAGGAATTTGTGGAGCAATTTCTGGAGGAATCAGTGGAGTCATTCCTGAAAGAATTTTTGGAAGAATCCGCGAAAAAAAAATTCTTGGAGGAATTTCTGGAGGCATGCTTTCAAGAATTATTGGAAGAATTTCTGGAGGATTTTCATGAGGAATACTTGGAGGAATCCCTGGAGACATTCATAGAGAAAATCCTAGAGAAAGCTTTGGAAAAATTCCTAGAGAAATCCCTGCTGTAATCCTAGGAGGAATTCCTGAAGGAATCCGTAAAGCAATTCAAGGATGAATCCCTGGAGAATTATTAGAGAAACTTCTGGAAAAATCTCTAGAGGTTTTTCTGGAGAAATTCCTAAAAAAAATGTATGAATTCCTGGAAAAATTTCTGGAGGATTTCCTGAAGGAATTCTTTGAAAAATTTCTGGAAAAATATTTGCGACTTCCTGAAGGAATGATTAAAGGAACTCCTCGAGCAAAAGAATTCCTAGGTAGGGATTTTTGAGGAATATCTAAAAAAATCATTGATGAATCCCTGGAGGTATTCCTGGAGAAATACCTGACGAAATTTTTCGAAGAATTCCTGGAACAGTTCCAGGAGAAGTTTTTTTTTCTGGAGAAAACCGTGGACAAATTCTTGTAGGAATTACCTAGAGGAATTCTTGGAGGAATCCATGAAGAATTTTTAAGATGATTTTCTGGAGCAATTAATAGAGAAATTTTAATAGTTGTCCCAGGAGAAATTTCTGGAGAGATTCCTTGAAAAATTCCAGAAAAAAATCCTGAAAAAATGTCTGTAGAAATCCCTGGAGAAATTTCTAGAGGAATTCCTGGAAGAGTTCCGGGAGAAATTTCTTCAGGATTTTCTGGAGAAATCCGAGCGGGAATTCATTTAGGAGTCCTTGCAGAAATTCCTGGAGGAATCTCTGTAGAAATTCCCGAAGGTATTCAAGATGGAATTAACGAAGGAATTTTTGCATTATTATGGAGGAGTTCCTGGAGGAATTTTCGAAAGAATTTTTTGTGGAAATTTTTGCGAAACATTCCTGGAGAAATTCCTGGATGATTTTCTTGAGGAATCTCTGGGGAAATTCCTGGAGGAATCCATGTTTGAATTCCGGGAGGTATTTCTGGATAAATTCCTGAAGATTTTTTTGGTGGAATAACTAGAGAAATTCCTGGATAAGTTCTTTACGAAATTTCTGGACAAATATTTAAGGCTTCCCGGAGGAATGTCTAGAGGAACTCCTCGAGGAATTTGTGAAGGATTTTTTTTGAGTAATTTCTGAAGAAACTCATGGATGGACTCCTGGATGAATTCCCGACGAAATTTCTGGAGGAATTCATGGAGAAATCCCTAAAGGAATTCCTAGAGAAATTCCCAGAAAAGATCCGGGAAAAATCCGGGAAAAATCCCTGCTGTGTAATCCTAGGAGGGATTCCTGAAGGAATCTGTGAAGGAATTCAAGGATGAATGCCTGGAGAATTCCTAGAAAAAAATCTGGAAGAATCCTTAAAGATTTTTCTGGAGAAATTCCTGAAAAAATGAAGTAATTCCTGGAAAAAAATGTGGAGGATTTTTTGAAGGAATTCTTTGAAAAATTTCTGGAACATTTTCGGGAGAAGTTTTTTTCTGGAGAAATCCGTAGATGGACATGGAGGAATACCTAGAGGAATTCTTGGGGGTATCCATGAAGATTTTTTTAGAGAATTTTCTGGAGCAAAAACTAGAGAAATTTTTATAGTTGTTTCAGGAAATTCCTGGAAAAATTCCAGAAAAAAAATCCTGAAAAAAATTCTGTAGAAATCCCTGGGAAAATTTCTCGAGGAATTCCAGGAAGAGTTCCGGGACAAATTTCCTCAGGATTTTCTGGAGAAATCCGAGCAAAAATTCCTTAAGGTATCCTTGCAGAAATTCCTGGAGGAATCCCTTTAGAAATTCAAGATGGAATTACTGAAGAAATTTTTGAAGGAATGAATGGAGGAATTTTTGGAGGAATTCCCGAAAGAATTCTTTGAGGTATTTTTTGCGAAACATTCCTGGAGGAATTCCTGGAGAAATTCCTGGATGATTTTCTTCAGGAATCTCTGGAGAAATTTGTGGGAGAATCCATGTTTGCATTCCGGAGGCATTTCTGGATGAATTCCTCCAGATTTTTTGGAGTAATTCATTTATGAATTCTTAGAGGAATAACTAGAGAAATTCCTGGATGACTTCTTTAAGGAATTTCTGGACAAATATTTAAAGCTTCCTGGAGGAATGTCCTCGAGGAATTAATAAAGGATTTTTTTGAGAAATTTCTGAAGAAACTCATGGATGAATTCCCGAAGAAATTTCGGAGGGATCCATGAAGAAATCTCTGAAGGGATTCCTAGAGAAATTCCCGGAAAAGATCCGAAAAAAAATATTATAGGATTTTCTGGAGGAATTAGTCGAGGAATTTCTGGAAGAATCCCTGGAGACAATATTGGAGGAATTCTGGCAGAAATTCTCGGAGAACTTTCTGTAGGAATTCCGGCAGCAATCCCTGGAGGTATTTCATGAGGATTCCATGGAAGTTTCCATGGAGGAATTTATAGAAGAGTTCTAGGGGAAATTGATTTAGGATTATGTGGAGGATTCCGTGAAGGATTTCCTGGAAAAATCCCTGGATGCCTGGAATGCCTTGAGAAATTTCTGGTGGAATCCATGGAGGGAGGAATTTCTGAAGGAATTCCTGAAAAAAAATCCTGGAGAAATTCCTGGAGGAATCCATGGAGGTACCCCTGAAGGAATTCTTGGAAGGGTTCCGGGAAACATTCCTTTAAGATTCTCTGGAGGAATTCTGACAGAAATTCCTAGAGGATTTTCTGGAGGTATTTTGAAGAAATTCATGAATAAATCGTTGAAGGAATGAATCCCTGAAGAAGTCCTTGAGAATTTCCTGTAGAATGTCCTGGAGGAATCCATGGAAGAATTGCTCGAGAAATTCCAGGAGGAATTCCTGGAAGAGTTCCGGGAGAAATTCCTTTAGGATTTTCTGGAGGAATTTGTAGAGCAATTCCTTGAAGAATCCCGGGAGAAAATATCGAAGAAATTCTGGCAGACATTCCTAAAGGATTTTTTCTAGAAGAAATTTCATGAGGAATCTCTGGAGGAATTCTTGGGGGTAATTCTGGAGGAATTCCTGGAGAATTTCTGGAGTATGTATTGGAGGAATTATTTAGGGAAATTCTGGAGAAATATATGAGGCTCGATGGAGAAATTTTTGAAGGAATTTCTGCAGGATTTTTTTTAAGAATTTCTGAAGAAATTTTTTAACGAATCCCTGCAGGGACTCCTTGAGAAACTCCTAGGAAAAGTTCTTGAGGAATTCTTTGAGGAATGCAAGGAGAAATCCCTGTAGTTCTGGTGAAAATTCCCAGAGGATTTTTAGAGGAATCCCTGGAGGAGTTCCTGGTAGAATTTCTGGCGCTCTGAAATATTGTAGGAATTCTGACAGTCATTCCTAAAAGAAAATTTCAGGAGGAATCCCTGGAGGAATTATTGGAGTATTTACCAGAGGAATTATTTGAGGAATTTCTGGTGAAATATATGAGGTTTCCTGGAAAATTAATGGAGGAATGCCTTAAGGAACTTCTCGGAATTTCTGAAGGAATATCTGGAGGAATTTCTGAAGATATTAATTATTGCATCCCTGGAGGAATTCCTGAAGAAATTTCAGGAAAAAAAATACTGGAGAAATTCCTAGGGGATTCCGTGGAGGATTCCCTGGTGGAATTTCTCGCGGAATCATTCGAAGAACTCCCGGAATTCCTGGAAGAGTTTCGGGTGAAATTACTTTAGAATTTTCTGGTGGAGTCCATGGATGAAATTCGGGGAGAAATCTCTGGAGGCATCTCGGAAGAATTTCTGGAGGAATGTCTGAAGGAACTACTCGGGCAAATTCTGAACGAATACCTGGTGGAATTTTTTGAGGAATTTCTGAAGAAATTTATGAATGAATTCCTGCAGGAATTCTTGGATAAATTGCTGGAAATAATTCCTGAAGATTTTCCTGAAGGAATCCGTGGAGGATTTCTTGGACAACTTCCTTGCGGAATTCCTCGAAGAATTCTTGGAAGGGTTCCGGGAGACATTCTTGGGGAACTCAGGCAGAAATTCCTAGAGGATTTTCTGGAGGAATGCCTGGAGGAACTGCTGCAGGAATTTCAGGAGTTCTTCCTCGACAAATTTCTGAAAGAATTCCTGGAGGATTTTTTGTGGAATTTCTGAAGAAATCCATGAAGGAATTTCTGATGAAATTGTTTGAGAATTCCCTGAAGGAATCCATGGAAAAATCCTTGGAGAAATTTCTTGAGGAATACCTGGAAGAATTCCGTGAGAAATTCCTTTAGCATGTTATGGAGGCATCCGTGGAGGAAATATTGGAAGAATTCTGACAGACAGACATTCAGGAGTTCTCCAAGAAAAATGTCAGAAGGGATCTCTGGAGGAATTTTAGGAGTATTTACTGGAGGAATTCCTGGGGGATTTATTTGAAGAATTTCTGGAGAAATATATAAGGCTTCCTGAAGAAATGTCTGAAAGAACTCCTCGAGGGCCCATATAGCCGAGGCGGTAAACGCACGGGTATTCAGCATGACCATGCTGAGGGTGACGGGTTCGATTCCCGGTCGGTCCAGGATCTTTTCGTAAAGGAACTTTCCTTGACTTCCTTGGGCATAGAGTATCTTCGTGCCTGCCACACGATATACACATGCAAAATGGTCATTGGCAGAGGAAGCTCTCAGTTAATAACTGTGGAAGTGCTCAAAGAACACTAAGCTGAGAAGCAGGCTTTGTCCCAGTGAGGACGTTTCTGGAAGAAGTTTCTGAGGAATTTCTGAAGAAATTCAGTTATGAATCCCTGGAAAAATTCCTTAAGAAATTTTTGGAAAAATCCTAAAGAAATTCCTAGAGGATTGCTTGGAGGTATTCCTGGACGAGTTTTGGAAGAAATTCCTTCAGGATTTTCTGCAGGAATCCGTAAAGGGATTCCTGAAAGAAATCACTGGTTGTATATTGGAGGAATTTCTAAAGAAATGTCTGAAGGAACCCATCGAGGAATTTCTAAAGGAATATATGGAGGAATTTCAGAAGAAATTCATTATTAAATCCCTGAAAGAATTCCTGAAAAATATCCTGGAAAAAATCCTGGAGAAACTACTGGAGGAATCTGTGGAGGATTTCCTGTAGAGATTCCTCGCGAAATTTTTGGAAGAGTTCCGGGAGACATTCTTTTAGGATTCTCTGGAGAAATTCTGGCTGAAATTCCAAGAGGATTTTCTGGAAAAATCCCTGGAGGAATTTCATGAGGAATTCTTGTAGGATTTTTTTTAGGAATTCCTGTAGGAATTTCTGGCGTTATTTTTCGAGAAATTTCTAGAGGAATTTAAGAAGGATTTTTTGAAATGATTCATGAATGAATCCCTGAAGGAATTCCTGAAGAAATTCCTGAAGAAATTCGTTGAGAATTTCCTGGATTATTTTCTGAAGGAACTCCTGGAGGAATTTCTCAAGGAATTCCAAGAAGATATTCTTCAGAAATTCCTTTAGGATTTTCTGGGGGATTCCGTGGGGCAACTCCTAGAGGAATCCCTGGAGGAAATATTGGAGGCAGACATTTCTAGTGGATTTTTCCTAGAAGAAAATTCAGGCGGAATTCCTGGAGGTAATTTTGGAAGAATTCCTGGAGTATTTACTGAAGGAATTCCTGGAGGAATTATTTTAGGAATTTCTGGAAAAATATATGAGACTTCCTGGAGGAATTTCTGAAGGAATTATTGGAAGATTTTTTGAGGGAATTCCTGGAGGAACTCATGCACGAATCTCTGGAGAAATCCTGGAGGAATCTCTGTAGATTGCAATAAAGATTCCGATCAAAATGTTCTATCTAGGAGTTCTGACATTCTCCTAGCATCATTAATTGTCTAGGATCAAAATTCTTTCACAACAATATTTTTTTTCCTGTAATTGATAATTTTCTAGATATTCTCCATTGTATTTGATACGTTTATAAAATTTTATTAGAGTCGATATAATGACTTCATATTTAAGTTTCGTATTGCCTTGAAATCATTACCATCCGAAGCCTTCTCTAGAATCCCAATATAAAGTACTTGGTGATGTTGGCACCACAACATGTTGAAACCCCTACTTGAGAATTCATATTGCGTGTAACACTATCATTCTATTTTGCACCATGATCATACATATATTGCACCATTATTATAGTGCCCCCCCTAAGCAAGAACCCTGCGCACGCTAGTGGCAATCACGTTGCTAACATCCGGCAGTGGTTTCCAATCGTGGACGAATTAACTTCAATGGAAGAATTCGATTTTTAAATGAGATTGAATATGAAATAGCAAAAATCGGTAGAGGAAGTTTTGATGAACCAAATCAAAGGCATATGCAAATACGATTAATGCTTCATCATTAAGCACTTTTTTACCGTTGATTTCCTAGAAACTTTGAAAATTGTTTTAAGAAAGCAGCAAATTTCATGACGTTCAATCAAAATTTGTCATTTTTTGCGATGGTGTCCCGCTGTACTTCTTGATTCCTTTCGGAGATCAAGGTCCAATATTCCATTAAAAAGCATATTTAATCTTCTATTCAAATCTGATCGTTTTATATGCTGGTTAGCATGTATTTAACAACAAAACAATGTTAGGAAGCTAAAGTCTGATTCTCGCGCAAAACGTAACGCGTGGAATGTGTCTGTAGATGAAACAGGTTAGCATCCATGAGCTTTCACTCGGTGACTAATGCTGACTAACTTAACACAGACAACCCTCAATTCAGCCATTTAGGTTCTTTATCCTTCCGTGAAGAATCCTTACTAAGTTCCATTAATGAAAAGGGGTGAACATTTCATTCATCACACCTCATTCCTGAACTCAATTCGAAGAATCTACCGCACAAGGGGTTACCGACTGAAAGCCTTCGCCAAAAACACCTTTGCACGCGTAAGCACACATCCATTCCGACTTGTGCAACCCTTTCTTTATGCAAACCCTCCAAAACCAAATTGAGTGCGTCAGCCATTTTCACGCCACGCTGGTGCTCCTCGGCAGTCGGCAGTCGGCAATCATTTCACCCCGGTTGTACAGACTGACTGGGGCGGACGGACGAAGCAATCATCCCCGAATGAAGAAAAACGGAATTAATGAGTGCAAAAACAAAGCCGGAGCCGGCCCCAAAGTGGATAAATTAGTGTGGCCGGGGCATTAAATTGCTTTCGCAATTTTGTTTCGGCTTTTGGCGAAACATAACAAGACGAACCGTCAAGGTCAACGTCATAATTGCACCAATTGGCGGAGTCGCGTGCAATCCGCCGCGGAGCTTCTTCTATCAGTTGGACTGTTCTCGCGTTGTTTAACCGTTTCTGTACGTATTGATTTTTTTTTTCTACAAACTATGGAAATCGCTTGAACTCCACGCGGATGATGACGAAACCGCCTGTTATTACCAACCATGTACGACAAACATCCTCATATGGTGACGACAGGGCTCAACTTGAGTTACTCAAGTTCCTATCGTTGCAATTCCGGTGTGTCGTTGAAGGGTAGCGCCATTTCTCGACCGTCAGCAGCCACCGTCAGCACCGCAAATCTTCCCCAAATGTCAATGTGTGTAATGACATACCGCAAGTTGCCGACGACGACATCGTCGCGAATGTGGTACTGACAGTGATGCGCCTATCCGTGTGGATATGATGTAACCTCCAGCTCGATGATGATGTGACTAAGTGACTAGATAGATGATAGAAGTATAGAAGTCGCATTCGCTGGGAAAGTAATGCACAATATGCATCGTTGCTGGAAGCTCATTGTCTGGCACATACTGTAAATCAGGGGTTTCCAACTTGTTTAACATCATGCACCTGCACACTTTGTTTCAGTTTTTAGGGGCATAACACTGTGACCAATGTATTGATTTTAACTGAGCATAGCTATTTTGCACTTTTGAAGGAAATGACAATGCATAACCCGTAGCGTCCGGGAAGGCAAGCCCCATTCCCTAGGGTAGTGGATTGGTATCAGGCTCATAGGAGTCCTAAGTGCTCAGGTAGGCCAGGAGAAAGAATGTAGAACAACGATTGAAAACTGCAGTGAAACGACCTGTTACTCATCGACCACAGCAGACGGAATCACAAATCGATCGCGTTCTGGTCGATGGACGGCACTTTACCGATATTATCGTCAGGACGTCAGTACCTTACCTATCGTGGCGTTAACCTGATGACAGTCAAACTGCGCCCAAAACTTTCCTTCATCAACAATGTACGGTATCGGAGACCGCCACGGCAGAATCTAGAGCGAATGAAGCAACCGAACAAGGCGAGCTCTAAGTGGCCTCTCTAGAGGACTACTGGAGTACAGAATAAGCAGCTATCAACGATACTGCCGAGAGCGACATCAAATACGTGGAAAGTATAGACACCAGTGATTCCATAGACTCGCGAATGCGAAGACAACTGTAGCCAAACAAACTGTCAGTTTGTGTAGCCAAACGAGCATGACGTAACGATTTCAACAGTGACAATGGATTGCGTGACGTCATATTCATTTGGTACACTCTAAATTCAGGGCAAAACACACTAAAATCGTATTGCTCAAACTTACCTCCGCGAGTCTATGGAATCTATAGTGTCTATAGTGGAAAGGGGTCAACGGAACGAATAGTTCAACGAGGAGTGCAGAGCGATTGGGAGAGAAGAACGCAGCGCGGGCGGTTATGCTGCAGCAAGGAACCCGGGAGAAAAGGCGTCGCCTACAGGAAGCGGAGTGCAGGGATGGCATGCTCCTCAGTGTGTGTGCAAGTGTGCACGGTTTTAATATGCACTAAGCACATTTTCAGTGCGGAATGCCATCCCTGGCGGAGTGTAAAGAAATGTAATTGCTGTGACGAATCCAAGCAGAGGCGTCTCGTGACTAACAGACTGACCTGTTCAACAGATTACTAAATGAAAACACATTAGAGTTATTTGATACTATGCTCAAGACTATGCTTGCTAGTTTTTTTTTGTTTTAGTATTGTGGTTTTTAACATAAGCTGATTTTTATCTTCTTGTTTGTTAACCATTTTCTGAAAAATATCTTCCACATTTTCATCATAAATAATAATGCGATTCGCATTGAGATGCGCCTTAGAGCGACTTAAATCAATTTTCGGTAGAAGTCATTTTCTAACGTTCTTGATACACCGACGATACTTATTTTTTTTTTTAAATCATGTCCAACATACTCTCTTTTCCGAAAATGTTCCACCTTCATAAATTGTTTTTAGCTCGTATCATGGCCTCGAAGTTAAAATTTGGAAACCGTTGCCAACGAGCTAGAGCACATTCGGCACCCCCAGCTCCATCCGCGCTGGATGTAATGCATAACAAGCACGCACGACATTGGGTGTGCCAAAACATGCTCTAGCTGCGCAGGTTGTTCTCAGCCTACGTAGAACGACGAACCGAGAAGCCACAGTCCAAGCTTTCATTCATTTCTGGTTTTGATACACACATGTAAACTTTCCACTGAAAAAGCTCTTTGCGTTTAGCTGTATGCCTCTGGTATCCATCGCTTTTTTTCTCTAAAGAGCAGCATGCTAACAATCATTTACACACATTTGAGAACCTGATCGGTAAGCATAGCTGGCAAAGTATTTAAATATTGTGCAATCAATGTTCGTTATTTAATTTTTTTTAGATATTGTTAATTAATCATTAAATTCCCAACAACGATACAACATACACTTTTTAGCACCCTAAAACTGTAAATTCTCAACATGATTTTAAAGACTTTAGTAGAATGCGCTAAGCGTGCGTGTACGCGTGAGAAGCAGGCGGGAAGTGAAAAATGGAAAGCAACGTCGACAACGCTGCTGCTGGTTCTAGACGAGTAGGGAACGTATGAGCGACAGAGTAAAGTGAAATGAATTCGAATGAACACTGCCATTCGGAAGCAAAAAAGTGAGAAAACTGTTGGTTTGGGAACAGCATCCATCGTTCGCATGAATCGGGGAACCGGTGGCATGTAGTTTCGAACAGTCGAGCAAGAGAGAGCTGCGCAAGGCTGGCTCTCGCATGCTCTTGTTATATGGTTTCTGCCGGTGGATGGCTTGCAGTCGTCTTTCGTTCTTCATAAACCGGGAACGATGTTTGCGCCTTGTGTGCAAGTTGTTATGGGTATGTGCGGTGGGAGTTTTAAATTTAGTTCATTCTTTTGGTATATCTACTTGAAGATTATTTTACGAGTTTTATTCTCAGCCTATACCCGTTCCAAGAACAGGTCGAACATGTGGACGAGGCGCCTCTGAATCCAAGAAAGAAATATGCAGGGATGGGGACGGGGCCTCTTGACGGACGGACGTGAGTTGATCGAAAGGTGGAAGCAACACTTCGATGAGCATGAATAGCTCGAAGAACGTACCACTCGGAGACCACGGCAACGGAGGAAACGGCTACGCCAGTGTAGTTGCAGGGGCCGGAAATGATCTAACTCCCACGCTGAGGGAAGTTAAGTATGCCGTTTTTAGCAACTAAGCAGCTGGCAATACTCATCAAGATGGACCCAGAAAAGTAGATCACCTGTAGGCACCGGTTGGTATTCAGCATCTGGAAAATCGAACAGCAACCGGAGGAGTGTCAGGAAGGGGCTATCTGCCCCATACACAAAAAAGGCGACCATTTGGAATGCGAGAGCTTCAGAGCGATCACCATTTTGAATGCCGCTAGATCGCCAATCGTAAAGCGTATCCGATTCCCGTTCCAGCCGGGAAGGTTTCTTTCCTGGGCATAGCGTAACATTGTGCTTGCCTCACAGTATGCAAATTCATGCAATGGCATAGACAAAAGTATCCTTCAATGAATAGCTGTGGGAGTGTTAATAAGTTGAAGAGAGGCCAAGGCCAAATTCCAGTGGTAAGGTAGAATCGCAAAAAAGAAGCACTCTACAAATAATCTCAGAAGGAACTATTAATGTAACTTCAGAAAAAAAAAAACTTGGAGGAATTCCAGAAAGAATTTCTGGGGATAGGAGGGAAGCAGGAGATGTTGAAGGAATTCCAGAAGCAAAAATACTTGAAAAATTCCCGTAGAATCTTCTGAAGAGCATTCCGGACGAGTTCCTGAAAAAATATCTGAGTAAACTTCAGAAGGAACTCCTGGATGAATTTCTACAGGATGTCTTCAGTAACTCCAATTCTTGGTGGAACTAATGTAGGAATCCCAACGCAAACTTTCCTAAGCACAAACTACTCATCGCTTTTCAAGAGATAAACAAATGGGAACGTATGGAATTGTCTAAACTAGAGATGGAGCCCCGAGGGACGGTCCAAAAGTAGTTTTAGAGAAATTTCAAGAGATTAAATAAAGAAACCCCATGGGATTTCTTACAGGTATCGCAGATAAAACTGCTAAAGGAATCCATGAAGATATTCTTGCATGCATCTCAAAAGAGAAGCATGGATGAATTCTTGATGGAACTTTCAATTGAAATTTCGAAGGGCGAATCCCCGCCTTTGGAGCTCTTTGTGGATTTTCCGGAGAAAGTCCTGAAGGGATTTCAAAAAGAACTTCTGCGAAACCCCCAGAAGAAACCTCTCAATGAATACTGCATTTTTTTTTAAAGAAATTCCAATAAATAAGCTGGATGAAATCAAAAAAAATCCTTAAAGAAAATTTAAGGAAAGCGAAAATTCAACGAGACTGCGTAGAAAATTCTCAGGAATATGCTTGGACGAACCTTAGGAAAAATCGCAGAAAGAACTCCTCCGAGGAATCCCAATCCCTTCTGGAGAAGAGCTTACACAGAAGAATCTTTTAAGATTCTCTGAAGGAGTTTTAGAAGAAACGTTAGATAACAGTAATCAATGAAGGTGAAACACAGGAATCAATCATTTTCATCATTCACGTAGAAACTACTGGAGAAGTTCAAGATGAAACATGTGGGCAATTCCAATAGGAAAATTTGGAGAAATTCCACAATAAAACACCAAAAAATCTCAAAAATGACAGGAGATAACCAAGCAGAAACGCAAAACTTGACCTAGAGAAACCTAAGAAACGTGTAAAGAATTAACATAGGGAATCGCACCACTTGGGCGGTGGCTTCTATTTTCGTCTGTTTTCCGTTATAACTCAGTCAAATTTGAACTAATTGACACAATTTTTGGAATGCGCTGAGATAGGTATAGTATCTACCCGTGTACAACATTTCAAGTCTATTATTTCAAAATTGACTGAGTTATAGTGGAAAACAGACGAATATAGAAGCCACCGCCCAAGTGGCGCGATACCCTAGTTTAAATAAAAAATAAAAAAAATCCCAGAAACGATTACACCGTCTTCGACCTTGTGGCCTTCACAGACTAAACATTACCAATATTCGACAACGAACAACACACATTTAACACGCAGTGGCCCAGTGGAGAATTTTCCGTTTGACAAAAAGTTTTTCCCGACTGGATCGGCAATCGAACCCACTCTCCGAGGCTTATGAGATACCAAAACGACTGACGCTCGGCCACGAACCTCTCGGCCACGAAGCCCACAAAGGAATTCTAAAGGGGGTTTAGTGAAGACCCCTAACAAACACAATTTTAAATGAAATCTAAACTTTTGATTAACGACTATGAAGTCAAATTGATAATCAAGCGGAATCCTACGAAGTATAATACCATGAAAACTCTAGAAAATCCAGAATAAAATCATTTGAGTAATATCAAAAGAAGTTCTGGAAGAATCAACCTAGAAAAGTCTGTTATTCATTAATACTACTCTGCACGAGCTTTCTATAAATTTGAAATTATTTTAAGTAGGCTTAATGTTACCAATGTGTTTTGTGTTATAACCCTGATAATTCATGCTACCGCACCTGTCAAACTCTGAAGCGTCATCATCGACAACAACTTCGGAAATTAGTTATCAATGGCCGAGAAAATATCTCACTGATAACAAAATAAGTTTCCAATCACATCATTTCAATTGATTTACAAAAGTTGTTATCAGGATGCCCCTGATGATAACATAATGAGATATTTTAATGATATCGTGGGTATAATTGGTTGTTATTATGTTTGTTATGTTGCCTGCTTATTCAACCAAACTGAGAACAAATTTAGTTAATTATTTTTATCAGATAACACAGTTTGTTATCCGTTTATTATGAAACTTTGCTCGGGTAGTTATTCGGATTACCAATTAGTGAAATGCTAATCAATGGATCATGGATAATGAAGCCCCCGGATAATCAAACCTTCAGATAATCGAGTCCGACCTGTACTATGAAAAATCAGTTCCGTTGTTATACCGTCTTACCCCGTTGGTTCGACACGTTTTAATACGATACTTTTTAATTCGTACCCCGCTTATTCGACATATGTCGAATTGAAAAGTGTTCAAATGTCACAGCGATGTACACTATAAATGCAAAATAGTTTGATATTCATTTTCATTTTCATTTTGCAGCATTTGGTGGGGCAATGAGAGCGCAAGTCAGTCCAAAGCCGATGATAAGGAAGGGTAATGGCTGAATAGTCTTTGCTGACCACATAAACGCCATGGGATAGGAAAAGGGTATTTTGGTGTGGGATTAGGGTGTTGGTACAGACTTGACAATATCAATGCTATTCAGATGCAAAATAACTTTAAGGCTCAATAGTGAATCGCATACCTTCCAAAACCAAAAAACAATAATCCACAAAATACCAAGCAAGTCAAAAAAAGAAAAAGCGCCCGATTGTTTATTTTGTCAATTATAACAAACGGAAACTTCTACCCTCTCCGACTTGCCAGAACCGGACCCCGGAAAAAATGTCCCTTCAGTTCTGGAAAATATATTATCCCCAATTAAGCCTTTAATCGAATTGTCCGCGTGGTCTTGTAGTACCCCTGCTAGGTAAGAACCAGTCATTGCCATACATATTAAATGCTAGACATGACCCCATGGATAGCATTTGCATATGTAAAAGCTTTGCTGATGTGACTTTCCTATTAGGCAATTCTCTCATCACATGTTTGTCTTCAAAACCTTGTCAAGCTTAGAAAATTGAAGTTAATAAACAATACATTACAAGGTTCGAATTCCCATAGAATGAGATCATTCATTCGCACTACAACACCATAGAAGATAATATCACATTGGCTGATTACAGTACAAATGCGAAAAATCTCACTTTTCCCCCTATACGCAACCCGGGGACGCGCCCTGTTGGATTTCGAAAGCCTCGGAGAATATTACAAACCTTCAATGGCATTCCCATACACTAACCCACATTGCCCATTCAGGGGTCTGACTGGGCCTATTACCCTCCCTCAGTTTGTAATATTCTCACCAACTTGGAATTATATTTTCCCGGCACATAAATGACTTCGACAAATGTTCGATATACTATGCAGCATCATGATCAGTATAACAATATCAGATGACTTGAAGATCTGAATTTTAAAGAATTGTTTGCCATTGATTATACATTCAGCTATTCCAATCATCACTGCAAAGCACATCGACTACATGCCTGAAATCAAAGCTTCCTGGAAGATATAATCCAAGCCCAGGGAAATGCAAAATAGTTTGATATTGCACTTATACTCGCACCCGCAGCAGCTCCTCTTGCGGTCGCTAAACCCGGAAGTTCTGAGTTGGTGCTATTTGACACCCAAACCGCCTGGAGACCAACCAGAATGAACTGCGGAAGGCAACAATCGTAGAAAGAACGAGCTTTTAAATCGCACCACCGCAATATCTGTTGAAATTAAGTTTCATAACAAATCCGGAAATCAAAATAAAAACAAAAGTAAAGTTGCCAAATGTCAATGAGCAAGGTGGTGTAGGGTGACCAGTTTGTCGAATTAAAAGTTTATCCCGGTCCAATAGTCGGTGTCGTATTAGCGGGGTAATACGGTAGTATAATAAAAAAGATACTCGAAAAATACTGAAACTTAAACTGAAATTAAGGTGAGTGTAGAATTGGCATCTAAGTTAAAATACACAAAAATAAATGCATTAAATTAATAGTAAGAATCAACACATTGTCTTGCTTGATTTTACCTAATAGTTTGTTGTCGTGTTTCTCTAGCAATAATTAACCTTTACGGCCCCGACCCCCAACAACTCATTTTCAAAATTTTGGGGTTCGTTCGCATATTACGGAACGCTAGGAGGGAATGAAGGGGGTCTACCGCTGTGTTGCGTTTTATACAAGAAATCAAAATTCCCCATACAAAAGTTGTTACGTGAGGGAGGGAGGGGGTTTAAAATTGGGAAATTTATGCGAATGAATCCTTAAATTGTTGCAAGTTCATTACACCCAAATGGCCAAGTATTCCCCGGAACCGTTCTGGAGATATTCCGGATTGTACGAGGGTCAGGCGGGTTCCAAAATAGTGAAAAACCATTGTTTCGTGAGTGTTTGTACCATCGAATTTTAGTAGATTTGTTTTGAGATCCATAAAACAACGCTTTAACCAGATTTGAATGAGTTGAACCATCCAAAACACCGTGACAGATTCCGCGGTGGATTCATGGGGGACACTTTTTCTGGTTTTCAACGAAATCATGTCGTGCAACGTATCAATCTTCATGTTTTCGAGAGAATGAACCTGGAAAAGTAGGCTGAAGTCTGTATCGACTGATATGGCCCCTCAGGAACATCTGGCGCAGGTTCCATCTCGAGGGCCTCATTGGGGACATTTTCTGGTTTTCAACCACATCCTATCGTGCCACGTATCATTAATTCGAAAGAATAAGCCGTAAAGGTACGTTGAAAATGTATTTTCAGTACTGAATTCTCCACTTGTAATACATTTTCAAGAAGAAGAATTACTTTCTAAGAAGCTTCTAACGAACATACTCAAAATAAATGTAAAACAAAAATCCGCGTCTTAAAACTGTATGATCAATAGAACAATATATCCCGGGCAAACGAGAATATCTAAATCAAATCTCAAATCGATCATTTTTTGCTGTCATAGCTCGATGTGATTTTGATTTGTTAATTTAAAGAATATCGCACCAATAACTCAAAGTGATATGATATCAGTTTTTTTTTCTTGTCGAAATATCTGAAAATTTCTACATAAGAACAAATTTAGCTCTTCTGCACGAAATGGAACACATACACCCATAGAGATGGCTCAATGTTAGTGAAATGCCATGTGCCCCTTACTGAGCTGTGAAAAAGATGAACTTCATGGTCATGCCATGTCATTTACAACAGTGAACCGCAGTTGAGTGGTAAGGATCGCCGCCTGTGAACCCTAAGGTCGTAGGTTCGATGCTGGATGTTGGCATTTTTTTTTTTTTCAAAAAAAAGATCGACAAATCTTGTCTGCTATTGTTTTGATCTTGTTATATCTTAACGAGCTATTATTGAGCACTTCTCCATACTAGATTTCGATATTATTTCTGATGTTTTACCTCTTTATCAAACCAATAGCAGTTTTTGTTCTTCAGTGATTCAATCATTAATAACTGAATGTGTTATTCGTTAGATTTTCTCACATACTCGGGATAGCATAAAGTTAGGTGCGAATATGAATTAGCGCCTTAACATAAGATTCTTAAGATTCCTAAGCATTCAAAAAGTTCCACCCTAACTTTATTGGAACTTTGTGAAACATGCACAACAATATTTATTAAGACGAAAATCCCCATTTATAGCAAACATCATCCGCTACCAAAAACAATGAATCATCATCACCAATAACTGCTAACACACACACAACCAACAACGATTCAAGTACCGATCCACACCATCAATCGCCCCAATCCTAAAAGCAGTTCAGCAGTATGCCAAATTTGGCCGGCTTGAATGCCTTGCCTTACCCACCACCACAATCGACTCCGGCTCCAGCCAGAGAGCGAACGACACCATACCAAAAAGCAACCATTATTGGTGGGTAAGGGCAAAGGCGTCGATGATGACGATGACGACGATGGTGACTCCGGCATCAGGAGCGCCATCCACCGATGGCGACAACGAGTGACAAGACTCCACCAAACAGCATACCGCCGTGGCCCAGTCTCAACGGCGGGCGCCGCCGCCGCGAGACACACACGAATCCACGAATGACCTTTTATTGCGATTATAATGCCATTTTGCCGGGGCGTTCGATCTCTGGGACGGCATTTGTGTGTACACAAATCGTATAAAGCGCAGCGCGATTGTGATGTTTTTGTCGAAACGTTGCGATCTTTTTAACGAGTTTCTATACTTTTTCTTGGAAGAAGAATTTCACTCCAAACTGTGGAATCGTGAGTGGAATAAGCTCTATTGAGACTAATTAGTTTGCTCACGCAACAAAACTTGCCTCTTTGTACCATTCCGCCGACATTTGACCACACAACGACTCGATTTATCATATTTCGTCCATCATGCACGTAACTCGAAAAAAAAACCATTAAAACTTCACGATAGGCGGGTATATCTGTATCGATATCATTCAATCACACCCATTGCGTTTTTTTCCTGACAGGACTTCTTACTACGCCTTAAGGTAGGCAACGTAAGCCAGATCAAATCCCCCGAATTTTCTTTCCGACCAACATTCGAATCTAGGTAAATCGAAATCGGAAAAACTTACATTTCAACTTCCCTATCCTGCTTACATCACTCTCGGAGCTGCAACCTTCAACCCATTTTGCACTATTTGCACAATTTTTCTCTGTTCAAAATAAAATCGCAATGATATGCGGCACCATACACAAATATGAATCACTACCGACTGTGTTGTTTGGCTTTTGACAGAATGCAAGCATCCGTTCGTTTCCTGTCAGATACCTAGCTAGAGCTAGGCGGAAGGGAACTCACTAATTTTCCTTCTTGCCACCAGCACCGCGCCGAAATAGGAGAACTCACGCGCTCAAGGGAAGCCCGGGCACTCATGCTTTCGAGGACTGTATCGAAAATAAGCTGTGGAAACTGGAAGTATCTAACTAATATTATTTTTTCTAATAATTAAAATGAACCCAATATTTTTTTCGATGTTTTTTTTTTTAATATTTGCGATTTATGAACCTTTTGCTTCGATATTCATGTTCGATAAACGCAGGGCAGGTAGCGAAAACTGATATCGAATATAGTTATTATAGGGACCAAGTTCATGAGCAAAGTGAGAAATCTAGAATCCTTCTCTAGATTTGTTTAGAATCCGTCTAAAATCTTCCTCTAGAATCTTGGTCAGGATTCGACCATAATTCTAATCAAGATTTGTCGAGAATTTTGGTAATAATTTAAACAGAATCCAGCTCATGAGCCGTCCAAATTCCGGTACAGGAATTGTCCAGTCCAGAGCAGCAGCATCCAGAATACTACTCATCGAAAATCTTGGTTCAGTTTCGTCCAGCCCATTGATTGGGATTCGTAAAGAACCCAACTCATGAGTCAACCAGAAATTTACTCAAAATTTGTATGAAATTTTGCTATGAATGCAAACTGCATTCTGCTCAGAATTCAGCAAAAAATCCCGCTCAAAACTAGTACATAACCTGGCTTAGGATTTCATCCTGGTCAGGATTTGTCGGCAGTCATACTCAGGATTCACTTAGAAGTCGTCCTATGAGTACTGCTCAAAATTTATCTAGAACCCTGCTCAGAATTCGCAGTTAATCTTGCCCAGGTTTCGCCTGAAGTCTTATACAGAATCCTTCTCCGGATTCATCTGAAATGCGGCACTGGATTCATATAAAAACTCGCCCTGGATTTATCAAGAATTTTTCTCAAAATTAGTCCAACATCCAGCTTAAGATTTATCTTGAACCCATGTCAGCAATCGTTTAAAATGTTCCAGAATCCTCCTGATTTTTTTCCTCAGGATTTGTCAAAGATTATAGTTAGATTGTTTTAAGAATTCTTTTAGAATTCAACAAGAATCCAGCTCAGATTCAGTATTAAGCTTAAGATTTGTCCCAAATCTCGCTTAGGATTCGCCCTTAACCTTGCTCAATTTTTACCCAGAGTTCCCTCAGGGCTCGTTAAGAATTCTCTTAAGAAATAATCCTCAATCCGCCTCAGGACTCATACAGAAACGGCCATTTCATCTGTCTAGCTAGAGCCTTTCCACGGATTCTTCCAAAACTCTGGTTAGAATTCGTCTAGGGATCAACAGATTAGGATAGAACAACTCCAAAACTAGGAAAGCATGCATGCTGCTCAGAAATTGTCCCAACCCCGCTCAGGATTCGCTCAAAATCCTGCTTAGAATTCGAATCCGAATCCTATCAAGAATTCTAATTAGTATCGTCCAAGATCTATTACAAGTTTATCTGACACATTTTAACTTGTGAATATTGTCCACAGTTAAATTCACATTTATAGTGCTCTAGCGTAACAGAGCATCATGAGATCTCATCAGTCTCATTTTGATGGCCTACTCTCTCTCTCTTCTTGGCGTAACGTCCTCATTGGGACAAAGCCTGCTTCTCAGCTTAGTGTTCTATGAGCACTTCCACAGTTATTAACTGAGAGCTTCCTCTGCCAATGACCATTTTGCATGCGTATATCGTGTGGCAGGCACGAAGATACTCTATGCCCAAGGAAGTCAAGGAAATTTCCTTTACGAAAAGATCCTGGACCGACCGGGAATCGAACCCGTCACCCTCAGCATGGTCATGCTGAATACCCGTGCGTTTACCGCCTCGGCTATATGGGCCCTCATTCAGGTCATTTTGGGCAATGAATAACTAGAAGACTTGTGTAGATCCTTCCCTAACAAAGACATCAAAGTGTAGACGTCCCGAGTGTCTGTTCACCAAGGAGGGGCGGCTCAAACAGCGTCTGTTCTGGCATCCAGTGGCTGAGTATGAAATGCTGTATTGCGTCATTGATTGATTGATTTGTCTTTATTAGAGCTGTATTGCGTCAGCTATACCTAAGAAGGCAGCCCCTTCAACGCAATGTAGGCAGCGCGGCCCCGGTAGGGTAGCCTGCTGAAAACCTTCAAACACCCAGAAAAGCAATAGTAGAGTAAACGGATTGATTCAACGGCAACAGACCCGGCAACGAATGAAGGACAACGATTGGAAAGTCGGATCTTGGAACGTGAGAATTTTGAATGAACCCGCACGTGTTGGGCTCCTGGCTTGTGAACTGCGGAATGTCGGCGTTACTGTGGCTGCTATCCAGGAGATACACTGGCCCAAAACTGGAGAACGCGAATTCCGATTGGTGGATTCCATCGCCAACATTTCATTCAAGTACCACATCTACTACAGCTGCGGCGATAACGCAGAACGCGGAGTTGGCTTTATAGTGATCGGGAAGCAGATGAAGCGAGTTATTCGGTGGAAGCCGATAAGCGACCGAATCTATGTGTTGAGGATGAAGGGCCAATTCTTCAACTACAGCCTGATCAGCATCTATGCGCCAACGAACGACAAACCCCGACGACATGAAGGATGAGTTCTATGAGAGCCTTGATAAGGCCTAAGGAGAGTGCCCAAAACAAGATGTCAAAATAGTCATCGGAGACGCAAATGCGCAGATCGGCAGAGAAAGTTTCTTTCGGCCTGTCATTGGAACGGAAAGCCTTCATTCTGTTACCAACGATAATGGTCTGCGCCTTGTGACATTCGCTGCTGCTAGAGGGATGGCAATCAGCAGTACCTACTTCGCACGTAAGAATATCCGAAAACACACCTGGCGACACCCGAGTGGTGACACTTGCTCCCAGATAGACCACGTGCTGGTCGACGGGCGACATTTCTCGGACGTCATAGATGTGAGGTCCTACAGAGGCCCGAACATCGACTCGGATCATTATCTTGTAGCCGCTAAAATTCGGGCGCGATTATCCAGCGTCACGAGTTTAAGAAACAACAGGACGATGCGTTTCAATATCCAGCGCTTGTCAGCCGAAGGGATTGCTGCACAGTACCATCAGAAGCTAGACGAGAGGATAGGAGAGACCAACGGATCTGGAGATGTCAACAGCTTATGGGGAGTTATCCACGAAGCAGTGACAACACCAGCGCAAGAGGTGATAGGTACCGCTCAGCGACGCCAACGTAAGTAATGGTTGGTTTGACGAGGACTGCCAACGAGTGACGAACGAAAAGAATGCCGCCAGAAGTCGAATGCTAGTGGCCGGTACCCGACAGAACAGAGAGCGGTACAGGGTGGCAAGAGCAGAAGAGGAACGAATCCACCGCAGAAAAAACGGCAACACGAAGAGAGTGTTATTGCTGAAGCGCAGGAAAGTATGGACAGGAACGATATGCGGAGGTTTTATGCAACTATCAATCACTGCGCCAGTGCCCGCCATGTGCAATGACCGGGAAGGAAATTTGCTGACAGACAAAACAATGGTGGCAGCCAGGTGAAAGGAGCACTTCGAAGATTTGTTGAATGGTAGCAGCGGAGAAGCACCCAGGAACAGGATTAACATAATGGATGACGGTCAAGCAGTGGAACCACCAATACTGGAAGAGGTTAAAAAGGCCCTTAAGGAGCTCAAAAACAGCAAGGCTGCTGGGACGAGGACGAGATCCCGGGCGAAATTCTTAAGCTCGGAAGTGAGCAGCTACATCAATCAATCCACCAGATTATTATAAAGATTTGGGAGGATGAAGAATTGCCAACCTGCTGGTTGAATGGCCTCATATGCCCAATCTACAAGAAAGGGCACAGACTGGAGTGTTCCAATTACAGGGAGATTACTCTTTTAAATTCAGCGTATAAGATACTGTCGCGTGCCCTGGTCAACAGGCTGTGACTTCTTGAGGAGTCCTTCGTCGGCGAATACCAGGCTGGTTTTCGTGAGGGCCGATCAACGACAGATCAAATGTTTATCCTGCGGATGATCCTAGATAATTTCGGGAATATAACTTGCAGACACCATCTGTTGATTGACTTTAGCAGTTTGCGATTCAGTGAAAAGAAATAAGCTTTGGCAGATAATGTCAGAACATGGTTTTCCGGCGAAACTAATTAGGCTGATACGAGCAACGCTGGATGGATCAAAATCAAGTATTCGGATCGCGGACGAAGTGTCTACGTCGTTTGTGACCTTGGATGGATTGAAGCAGGGGGATGCTCTATCAAATTTATTGTTCAACATTGCACTCGAAGGAGCGTGGTTAGGCGTGCAGAGGAATGGCTCTATCATCACACGGTCGCACATGCTCCTCGGTTTTGCGGACGATATTGATCTCATCGGCATCGATCGTAGGGCAGTGGAGGAAGCTTATGCTCCTCTGAAAGAGAGGGACAGCAAGGATAGGCTTGACCTAGGTGGTGCGAATAAAAATGGTTTTATTTTTCAAGCTAGCTAACACACACCTACACACTCCCGGCACACAGCTTGTAAACACCTGTAAACACACACGAGCGTTCAATTTTTTTGCAACCACCTCTCTCAGCGCGGTTGTCAAACACGCCGTCGCGACGCCGTTCGGAAATGGTAAACATGATCAATCCACCATTATTCCGATTTTGTTCTCGTGTTCAAAGTTTATTATTTTCCATTCGCGATGGAAATGTTGATGGATAGTTGTTACAAAATTAGCTAAAATAAGATCAAAACAATGTTTATCCTTCTCCTCGTTTTCCAACGGCTTGACAGCGGCAAATGGAGATATCGTGACAACAGTTTTGATTATATCCGCAGCACCTAGATAACAATACTCTTCAATCAATCACACAGATTCAACAAGGTTTAACATAACCTCCATCTTCAATGTTTGGCTCCCGATGAGAGACCATATTGAGTCAGTCCGCGACACTCAGGGCTTGATGATTAACTCTACCAAGACGAAGTACATGATAGCGGGTAGAGACAGAAGCAGGCCTAGTGGTGTTAATGCTGAGGTAGTGATTGATGGGGAAGTGTTTGAAATTGTTGAAGAATTTGTTCATCTTGGAACACTTGTGACATGTGACAATGACGTTTCCCGTGAAGTGAAAAGGCGTATTGCAGCTGCGAATAGGGCCTTTTACGGATTACTTAGCCAGCTTAGGTCCCGTAAATTGCAAATGCAAACAAATTTCGCTCTGTATAAGACGCTGATTAAGGTGGCCCACACTTATATGAAAAACAAAAAATCGAAAAATGCCATGTCTTACCTCCTAAATCAGTTGTTTTGGACTCCCAGAAGCTACGTTCAAAATTTCAGCAAAATCGGTTGAGCCTAAGGGGGCGCTCAAAACGCTTGAAATTTGTATGGGAAAACTTGGCCAAATGTATGCAAAAATTTTAAGTTTTCGAATTCCGCTGCTAGGTGGCGCTTTAAGCGTTCAATAAACAAACCCTTTGATATTATTGTAGATGACTATATGCCAAACAACTTTGTCGAAGACCGCAAAGTGATCTAATGTCTGTGAAAAAAGTTATACCCTAGGTAAACTGAGGACAAACTTTATTGTTGTTTTTCCAATACATGTAATGGAATAATGACACGGTAAAGGCTGGGTATGCTGCGCAATTCAGATCCCATTGTGATCCACTAGCCTCTGCCCAGCAACTCCTATCCCTACCTCCACGCGGTACCGGCCGCAAACTATGAGCAACCTTAGGGAAGATCGGGTAATCAACCCCGGTGGGACCTTTGGTCGTAGGCTGACAGGGAAGGGGGGGGTTTGCTTCGGCAAACCTGAGCGTCTGTTCTCCAGGAGGAGCGGCTCACAACAGCGTCTGATCCCCCATGTTAGGGGCGGCTGATCTACGTCCGAGTGCCAGGGAAGGACTCTAAGCTCAACTGTGCACTATGGCCCTCCGGAAAGTAGGGGGTTGGTGTCAGGCCCTACGAGCCAGCGACACGAATGCACAATTGTGTAAAGTGTCCTTAATAAATAAACAAACAAACAAACCTACGAGCCAGCCGTAAAAACCCATTGTAACGGAAAATCAGCAACAGAATAATACGAACCGAGACCAACGGCAACGACCCCAGCGAACAAAAAGGACTTGCGATTGGAAACTCGGTACGTGGAACTGCCGATCTCTCAACTTCATTGGGAGCACCCGCATACTCGCCGATCTACTGAAGGACCGCGGGTTCGGCATCGTAGCGCTGCAGGAGGTGTGTTGGACAGGATCCATGGTGCGAACGTTTAGAGGTAATCATACCATCTACCAGAGCTGCGGCAACACACGCGAGCTGGGAACAGCTTTCATCGTGATGGGTGATATGCAGAGGCGCGTGATCGGTTGGTGGCCGATCGACGAAAGAATGTGCAGGTTGAGGATCAAGGGCCGATTCTTCAACTTCAGCATAATAAACGTGCACAGCCCACACTCCGGAAGTACTGATGATGACAAGGACGCATTTTACGCGCAGCTCGAACGCGAGTACGACCGCTGCCCAAGCCACGACGTCAAGATCATCATAGGAGATTTGAACGCTCAGGTAGGCCAGGAGGAGGAATTCAGACCGACGATTGGTAAGTTTAGCGCCCACCAGCAAACGAACGAAAACGGCCTACGACTCATTGATTTCGCCGCCTCCAAAAATATGGCCATACGTAGCACCTTTTTCCAACACAGCCTCCCTTATCGTTACACCTGGAGATCACCACAGCAGACGGAATCTCAAATCGACCACGTTCTGATTGACGGACGGCACTTCTCCGACATTATCGACGTCAGGACCTATCGTGGCGCCAACATCGACTCCGACCACTATCTGGTGATGGTCAAACTGCGCCCAAAACTCTCCGTCATCAACAATGTACGGTACCGGCGACCGCCACGGTACAACCTAGAGCGACTGAAGCAACCGGATGTCGCCTCAGCATACGCGCAGAATCTCGAAGCCGCGTTGCCAGACGAGGGCGAGCTCGATGAGGCCCCTCTAGAGGACTGCTGGAGTACAGTGAAAGCAGCCATCAACGACGCAGCCGAGAGCACCATCGGGTACGTGGAACGGAATCGACGGAACGAATGGTTCGACGAAGAGTGCAGAACGGTTTTGGAGGAGAAGAACGCAGCGAGGGCGGTAATGCTGCAGCAAGGGACACGACAGAACGTGGAACGTTACAAACAGAAGCGGAAACAGCAGACCCGCCTCTTTCGGGAGAAAAAGCGCCGCCTGGAAGAAGCGGAGTGTGAAGAAATGGAACTCCTGTGCCGTTCCCAAGAAACACGGAAGTTCTATCAGAAGCTCAACGCATCTCGCAGCGGCTTCGTGCCGCGAGCCGAAATATGCAGGGATAAAGACGGAGGCCTCTTGACGGACGGACGTGAGGTGATCGAAAGGTGGAAGCAGCACTTCGATCAGCACCTGAACGGCGTGGAGAACGTAGGCACGGGAGCCCACGGCAACGGAAGGAACGACGACGCCAGTGCAGCGGAGGACGGAAATGAACCAACTCCCACGCTGAGGGAAGTTAAGGATGCCATTCACCAGCTCAAAACCAACAAAGCAGCTGGTAAGGATGGTATCGCAGCTGAACTCATCAAGATGGGCCCAGAAAGGTTGGCCACCTGTCTGCATCGGCTGATAGTCAGGATCTGGGAAACCGAACAGCTACCGGAGGAGTGGAAGGAAGGGGTAATCTGCCCCATTCACAAGAAAGGCGACCATTTGGAATGTGAGAACTTCAGGGCGATCACTATTTTGAATGCTGCCTACAAAGTGCTATCCCAGATCATCTTCCGTCGTCTGTCACCTAAAACAAATGAGTTCGTGGGAAGTTATCAAGCCGGCTTCATCGACGGCCGGTCGACAACGGACCAGATCTTTACCGTACGGCAAATCCTCCAGAAATGCCGTGAATACCAGGTCCCAACGCACCACCTGTTCATCGACTTCAAAGCGGCATACGATAGTATCGACCGCGCAGAGCTATGGAGAATCATGGACGAAAACGGCTTTCCTGGGAAGCTGACTAGACTGATTAAAGCAACGATGGACGGTGTGCAAAACTGCGTAAGGGTTTCGGGTGAACTATCCAGTTCATTCGTATCTCGCCGGGGACTGCGACAAGGTGACGGACTCTCATGTCTACTCTTCAACATCGCGCTGGAAGGTGTGATGCGACGAGCCGGGCTCAACAGCCGGGGAACGATTTTCACAAAATCCGGTCAATTTGTGTGCTTTGCGGACGACATGGACATTATCGCTAGAGCATTTGGAACGGTGGCAGAACTGTACACCCGCCTGAAACGCGAAGCAGCAAAGGTCGGACTGGTGGTGAATGCCTCAAAAACAAAGTACATGCTGGTAGGCGGAACCGAACACGACCGGATCCGTCTGGGTAGTAATGTTACGATAGACGGGGATACTTTCGAGGTGGTGGAGGAATTCGTCTACCTCGGATCCTTACTGACGGCTGACAATAACGTGAGCCGAGAAATTCGGAGGCGCATCATCAGCGGAAGTCGGGCCTACTACGGGCTCCAGAAGAAACTGCGGTCGAAAAAGATTCACCCACGCACCAAATGCACCATGTACAAAACGTTAATAAGACCGGTAATCCTCTACGGGCACGAGACATGGACCATGCTCGAGGAGGACCTACAAGCACTCGGAGTTTTCGAGCGACGCGTGCTAAGAACGATCTTCGGCGGTGTGCAGGAGAACGGTGTGTGGCGGAGAAGGATGAACCACGAGCTCGCTGCACTTTACGGCGAACCCAGCATCCAGAAGGTGGCCAAAGCCGGAAGGATACGGTGGGCAGGGCATGTTGCAAGAATGCCGGACAACAACCCTGCAAAGCTGGTGTTTGCAACGGATCCGGTTGGCACAAGAAGACGTGGAGCGCAGAGAGCACGATGGGCGGACCAGGTGGAGCGTGACTTGGCGAGCATTGGGCGTGACCGAGGATGGAGAGCGGCAGCCACAAACCGAGTATTGTGGCGTACTATTGTTGATTATGTCTTGTCTTAAGGACAGACTTGTTAGAATCCCAAAATGGCCGCCACAATGGCCGACTTTGGCACCTACTCACGATTTCGAGGGCACAAATCTCTTCGTAAACAAAACCAGTGCACCTGAGCTTTTTATTTTAGGCTAATTACAAGTGAGCAAGAACAGAATAATGAAATACATTGTTGTTTGAAACTTGCTTCTTGAGATTTGTGCGTCTGAAGTTTCTATGCAATGTTGAAGCGGGATTTCAAGATGTTTGTCCTTAATGATGTGGAACAAATAAATGTATGTATGTAATGTATGTATGTAATGGAATAATATCAATAATGAAATCTCAATACTTTGCCTCACTTTGCCAAGGGTATAACTTTTTTCACAGACGTCGGATCACTTCGTGGTCTTCAACAAAGTTCTTTGGCATATAGTCACCTATAATAATACCAAAGGGTTTGATCTGTTGTGATCTGTTAATCTTAGGCGAGAATGGCGCCTACAGGACTTTTTTTAATCGGTTTCTAGCTAGCTAGAGATGGCCGAGAACAAACAAGGGTTGTATATGTAGAAAAGAAGGAGAAAGTGGATAGAAGGATTCGAAGTTCCTGAATGAAAAAAATTCGACACAAGTGCAGTAGGTATTCGACCAAAAATTATGTAAAAAATCTTTAAGACTTCACACCAGATTTCATCCAAAAGATTCAACTAAAAATTTCTAAACAAATTTATACGAAAAATATACGCAAAATTCAAAGTATGCATTTCTGCAAAATATCTTGATTTACTTTTCTGACACATCGCAAATTCCTGAACTTTCGATACAGTCCTCGTGTTTTGACTGAGACTCTGCGGAGTCAAAATACTCGCTAACTGGGGGATAGTTTCACACGTCCTGAGACGTTCCGGTGCGCATGCGTCGCAATTTCCTTGTGTTCCTTTTTGTTTCGGAAGTTACATTACATATTAGGTACCTACCAGTTCGGAGTACCTACACTCATTCAACCAGCGGAGAGTGTACTTATCGTTATTATCAGTCGCCATTCTTCGAAGTGGAACATTTTGCTGCACCCATCCATTGATTGTCTTTACACATACACTTTTAATGCCCAATTGACACCAATTATTGAATCAAGTTTTGAAAGTTACACCCCACACCGTGTAATTTTACTATTATAATCCTTAGAGACATTGTCGGCCATCCACTTTCGAAAAAAAAACTCATCGATATTGAGCTCCATTACCAATGCATAAAAGCGAACAAAGGCAAGATCATAAAATTATACGTCAAGGAAACGAAATTACCAAGATGAAGGTAACGGAACGTGGTGCACTCTACTGGAGACAATAATGTCTGTCGTCGCATGCAGCTGTTACACAGCCAGCGCCGCACACTGCACTGCATAGTGTCCCGGTACCACACAAACGGATGTAAGTGCACTTGTATCCTCGCAACACAGCACAGCGCACAAGTTGCAAACGCCGCACTTGGGGCGAGTTGGCCGGCAATTGCACCAGCTAGCTATGTAGGAAGGAACGTGCGATTTCAATCGATCAAAATCAAGCGGAGCAAATCAATCCGAATCTGAGGGGATGGGGTGGCAAGTTTTACTGCCCTCTTTTATTGTTTTCTTTGATACACTACTGGCACGGGGGAGAGGATACTTTGCTGCTGGACTGATTGTATGAGGGGATTGGTCACCACCCGAGGATGTCAATCGGTGGCAAAAAGAGGGGTTTGGTCATTTTTATTGCAAAGATGTTGAACTGAATGGAAAACTTTGACGACTTCCAATCGGTTATCCGTAGTTGCTAAATCATGTCTAAGTATTCATATTGAAAAACAATGAGAATGTTTAAAGAAATTTTCCACGATATTCTTTTTTTTATTTGAGAATTTGTAAATTCCGAAAGCATTTTTTTTTCTTTTCAAAGTTTTACACTATCAGGTATCAGGAATCAGAAGGCCGGCTCCAGAGGCACGTTATCCTCCATTTGGGACATTTGTGCCATCGCCAAAATAATAGCCTATTTCATCATCTACCTGAGAAAAAAGGAAGGAAATAAGGATAAGGAAAGGATGGGGATAAAGACAGGTAGGGAAATAGGAAAAAATACTCTGGAAGAGGATACTAACGCATAAGCCACAGTGGATTTTTTTCTAAGAAAATGTCGTAAAATTGAATATCTCTGGACGCCGCTGGAATATCGTCGATCTTTTTTCGTTAAAATGAAGATTTTTTCATGGGTAATTTGATGGTAGGGTATTCGTTCACAGCACGCGATTATTTCTTGCAGTTTTGGTCAAATAAAGGTGATTTTACCCTATTTTTAGTGGAAAGTAGATATTCACACGTTTATAACTCTGAATTCCGTTGGGACAAATTCAAACTTTTTTCGTTTAAATGAAGGTATTTTCATAGGCAGTTCGTTGATAGGATATTCGTTTACAGCCCGCGATTATTTCTTGCAGTTTTGGTCAAATAAAGGTAGTTTTACCCTATTTTTAATGGAAAATAGATATTTATAAGTCTATAACTCTGGATTCCGTTGAGATAAATTCAATCTTTTTTCGATAAAATGAAGGTATTTTCAGGGGCAGTCTGTTGTTAGGACATTCGTGCACAGCACGCGATTATTTCTTGCAGTTTTGGTCAAATAAAGGTAGTTTTACCCTATTTTTAGTGGAAAGTAGATATTCATACGTCTATAACTCTGAATTCCGTTGAGATAAATTCAATCTTTTTTCGTCAAAATGAAGGTATTTTCAGGGGCAGTCTGTTGTTAGGACATTCGTTCACAGCATGCGATTTTTTCTTGCAGTTTTGGTCAAATAAAGGTAGTTTTACCCTATTTTTAGTGGAAAGTAGATATTCATACGTCTATAACTCTGAATTCCGTTGAGATAAATTCAATCTTTTTTCGACAAAATGAAGGTATTTTCAGGGGCAGTCTGTTGTTAGGACATTCGTGCACAGCACGCGATTATTTCTTGCAGTTTTGGTCAAATAAAGGTAGTTTTACCCTATTTTTAGTGGAAAGTAGATATTCATACGTCTATAACTCTGAATTCCGTTGAGATAAATTCAATCTTTTTTCGTCAAAATGAAGGTACTTTCATGGGTAGTTCGTTGATAGGCTGTTCGTTTACAGCCCGCTATTATTTCTTGCAGTTTTGGTCAAATAAAGGTAGTTTTACCCTATTTTTAATGGAAAATAGATATTTATACGTCTATAACTCTGAATTCCGTTGAGATAAATTCAATCTTTTTTCGTTAAAATGAAGGTATTTTCAGGGGCAGTCTGTTGTTAGGACATTCGTTCACAGCATGCGATTTTTTCTTGCAGTTATGGTCAAATAAAGGTAGTTTTACCCTATTTTTAGTGAAAAGTAGATATTCATTCGTCTATAACTCTGAATTCCGTTGAGATATATTCAATCTTTTTTCGTTAAAATGAAGGTAGTTTCATGGGCAGTTCGTTGATATGATATTCGTTTACATCCCGCTATTATTTCTTGCAGTTTTGGCCAAATAAAGGTAGTTTTACCCTATTTTTAATGGAAAGTAGATATTCATACGTCTATAACTCTGGATTCCGTTGAGATAAATTTAATCTTTTTTCGATAAAATGAAGGTATTTTCAGGGCAGTCTGTTGTTAGGACATTCGTTTACAGCACGCGATTATTTCTTGCAGTTTTGGTTAAATAAAGGTAGTTTTACCCTATTTTTAGTGGAAAGTAGATATTCATACGTCTATAACTCTGAATTTCGTTGAGATAAATTCAATGTTTTTTTCTTTAAAATGAAGGTACTTTCATGGGCAGTTCGTAGATAGGATATTCGTTTACAGCCCGCTATTATTTCTTGCAGTTTTGGTCAAATAAAGGTAGTTTTACCCTATTTTTAGTGGAAAATAGATATTCATACGTCTATTACTCTGGATTCCGTTGAGACAAATTTTATCTTTTTTTGTTAAAATGAAAGTTTTTCCAGGAGCAGTTTGTTTCTTGCAGTTTTGGTCAAATAAAAGTAGTGTTATCCTATTTTAGTGCAGTGTTGATATTCATACGTCTATAACTCTGGATTCCGGTGAGATAGAATCAATCTTTTTTATTTGTTAAAATGAAGGTATTTTCACGAGCAGTTGGTTGGTTGGATATTCGTTCACAGCCCGCAATTTTTTCTTGCAGTTTTAGTCATATAAAGATCAATTAACTTTAATGTTAAGTGGAAAGTAAATTTTCATATGTCCATAACTCGAGATTTTATCGCAATTGCTTATTATTGTTATCTATTTTTTTTAGGAATAGCACGAGTTTGTACATTCTATGTTTCACGAAATTATCTTCAATTCAGTTCGGTCAACATGGTCGTTTGAGTTAATAAATTTAAGTATAACAATATTGCAAAGCATAGTGAACGAACTAGTTAAAGCGAAATTACCCAATGAAAATTACCCATGCAAATATCTTTAATTTATCTAAATAATATCCAGAGTTTTAGACGTATAAACATCGCATTACACTAAAAATAGGGTAAAATCACTTTTATTCGGCCAAAACTGCAAGAAAAAATCGCGGCTGTGAATGAATATCCTATCAACGAACTGCCCATAAAAATACCTTCATTTTAACGAAAAAAGATTAAATTTATCTCAACGGAATCCAGAGTAATAGACGTATGAATATCAACATTGCACAAAAAATAGGGTAAAACTACCTTTATTTGACCAAAACTGCAAGAAATAATCGCGGGCTGTAAACGAATATCCTACCAACAGACTGCCTCTGGAAATACCTTCATTTTAACGAAAAAAGATTGAATTTATCTCAATGGAATCCAGAGTTATAGCCATATGAAAATCTACTTTCCACTGAAAATAGGGTAAAACTACCTTTATTTGAACAAAACTGCAAGAAATAATAGCGGGCTGTAAGCGAATATCCTACCAACAGACTGCCCCTGAAAATACCTTCATTTTAACCAAAAACATATAAAATTTATCTCAACGGAATCCCAAGTTATAGACGTATGAATATTAACATTGCACTAAAAATAGGGTAAAATAACCTTTATTTGGCCAAAACTGCAAGAAATAATCGCGGGCTACGAATGAATATCCTATCAACGAACAACCCATGAAAATACCTTCATTTTGACGAAAAAAGATTGAATTTATCTCAACGGAATCCAGAGTTATAGGAGTATAAATATCTATTTTCCACTAAAAATAGGGTAAAACTACCTTTATTTGACCAAAACTGCAAGAAATAATAGCGGGCTGTAAACGAATATCCTATCAACGAACTGCCCATGAACGTACCTTCATTTTAACAAAAAAGATTAAATTTATCTCAACGGAATCCCAAGTTATAGACGTATGAATATCAACATTGTACTAAAAATAGGGTAAAATCACCTTTATTTGACCAAAACTGCAAGAAATAATCGCGTGCTGTGAACGAATACCCTACCATCAAATTGCCCATGAAAAAATCTTCATTTAAACGAAAAAAGATCGACGATATTCCAGCGGCGTCCAGAGATATTCAATTTTACGACATTTTCTTACAAAAAAATCCACTGTGGAATGGGTTTAAACAGCGTCCTGAAAAGGGCACTGACATAACGCATAAAGCGAAAGAGAGCCTATAGCTCTTTACCACAGCGGGTTAAGAACAACAGAATATCCTGAAGATTCAGGTTTCTGAAGTCAGTTTCACTTAATAAGTGTTTACCGAATAGTCGGAAACGCAGTTGCGCAAAAACTGGACAGTTACATATCAAACGATACGAAGTTCCATAATGGGATTCACAGCTATCACATGCAAATGAATTGGAGATGGTTCAGTACAATACAATTTGGTTTGACGACATGACTCCAAACTATTCCAGTATTGTCTGTGTTGAGTACCAGCCCAGGTGTGAATCTGAAGCTTTACCTAACATACGATAATGGAATAGCTGGCTCAGGGCCAGTGAAGTCATGTGATGCTCCAGTGCGAGCTAACTCATCAGCCAATTCATTTCCAGCGATGGAAGAGTAGCCAGGCACCCATACAAGGTGAACAGCGTTTGCTGAATTCAGCTCCTCGATTTGAGTTCGACAAGCGATAACTATCTTCGACCTAGAGTTGGCCGAAGCAAGTACTTTAATAGCAGCCTGGCTATCTGAACAGAAGTATATTACTTTGCCCATTACGTGCTGCTGAAGTGCTGATTGCAAAGATTTCGGCCTGAAAAACGGTGCAGTGTCTACCAAGTGAGTAAGACTGATACAGCATTAGCTCACGAGAATAAACACCAGCACCTGCTCGACCTGCGAGAAGGGAGCCATCAGTGTAACATACGATGCCGTCTGAAATACTTCTTTCCAGATACCGTCGTTGGGGGTGAGAATGGGTCAAAAAAGGATACTCAAAGATTGTTTGTTTAATAATAATGCAATTGAAGTCGGAATAACTTTTTATTTGGTACGTATACTCTTCTATGTGGTAATGATAGTTTAGCAAGAAAGAATCACATTATATGAATTGCTTACTAAACTACAAATGATTGAAAATTGACCCAATCTCACCCCTTAGAGGGGGTGAGAATGGATCAAAGTATTCGAAATCGCCTATCTAAGAATATAAATTAATTTTATTGATCATATCTAGTCAACCTCCTTAAAATACAATGTAACAATGGCAAATAAAAACTAAGGTAATTTTAAAAGTTGATTAATCCACCTAAAAGGGCTAATACAACCGACAAAATGGTTGAAATTTGATAAAATAACGTTTGTATGTTGTATCACCATTTTAGCCACCACAATCATTCTCATTTAAAGTTTCAACCTTCATGATAGGAGGGGGGGGGGGTTACAATGAGAGAGGGGCGCATTGAAAGATTCATTGAAAAAAACATGATATTTTTAGTATACTGTAAGAAATGTTTTGAAACCCTCCTGACACGAATGCCACAATAATGGTAAAGTGATAAATAAATAAATAAACAAACTCTCCGTTATAAACTTTTATGAACATGATCATTGGCCTCGATATTGCCAATGCAAATCACTCCATCTCAAGATAGAGGGTCGTTCAAATATTACATTACGCAACATTTCACATTATTAGACCCTCTCCCGCAATAACATTTAAACAATTTTTAATAAATTTTGTATGAGTCCTAGCACAACGGTAAACTTATTCTTTTTTCTTCAGTATTTTTATGTTTTTTTATGAATGATCCTTATACGGCACTCTTGATTTATAAAGTTCAAGTGAAATACTCAATCATCAATCTAGTATGCCGCAATTCGACGTTCGTTCGCTTTTCGACATTGTACTATGTTACCGGTATTATAGCCCCGGCCCCGTTATTTCCTGGATCCCACTGCCCTCTGGTAGTTTCCCAATATTTCCTTAAAATTTCAAAAATGAGTGGAGAAGAAGAACGCTATTAAGTATATTTTGTTAGCTTACGATATTGCAGTACACTAAAGATTAGCTGATGATTAGAGGAGTTGTCCAAATGCATGGGTTTATTGTTACAAATGATTTAAGGCACTAAACGTATGAACACACTCGCATGATACTTCTTCGACATATTTTAGAAAGAAAGCGTACTTTTATGAAGATACGGTAAACATGGCATCACTTTAACGTCAAATGGGGACTGGATAACAAGTTGTATTTTCGAATATGGTTATGTGCACTCGATAACTTGCTTGACCCAATCTCACCCCCATTCTTAATATTTAGACATGGGGTCGAAAACATCGAATTTTTAAATAAAAAGTGGCTTGACAGCCCACTTTTTTTATTGCATCTACCAGGTAATACCTACAGCTAACCACTTATAAGAAAATATATGATTAGGTGCTTGTGTGAAACATTGCGAAGGAGAAATTTTTTCACAGTGATTCACTAGTAGCTTCATCATAGAAGTTTAGCCACAAATTTAACAAAAAACGATTATTGCTAAACATCTTATTCTGCACCATGGCGTGTAAAAACATCTCCTCTTTGAAATGTTATGAAGTTTTAAACATAAATTGGCGATAGTTGATGAGCTATTTCAATTTTTATGTTTCTCCATTTTGACCCAATCTCACCCCCCAGACCCATTGTCACCCCCATCGACGGTATCCAGATGTCCACTCTTCCCGGGAAGGTAATTTCGTGGAAAATGTCCTATATGGAAAACTACAAGCATTTGTAAGATCACTTGCAGTAAGGACAATTTTGTCCCAATTCACCAAAAGTGGAAACAACGAGGTGTGTGTTGATGGGCGGTTCACAGGAGTTTCCTCTAGTAGACCGAGTACCCGTAGACGGTAAGTGCAAGAAAGTGCTTCTTGTTTGAGATGAATGTGCAGTGGGGCAACGTCAAAGAGAACCTCGTGCGCTGCCGTGGGAGTTGAAGAGAACGCTCCAGACATCGCCATTAGGCACATCCTTTGCAGATGGCCTAACTTTGATTGGACCGTTCTCATTTCGCCCTTTTGCCACCACACTAGACATCCATAGCAGGCCAATATTGGCCGAACAACAGTTGTGTAGATCCATTTGATATACTTGGGTTTTAGACCCCAAGTTGTACCAAAGGTTCGCCGGCATTGCAAGGCCAAGTGGTAGTGGTGGTGTTCATGGGTAGTGGACGCTAGTGCGATGGTGCATTTAATATTATGTAATTTAATGTGCTATCGCTTTTTAACAGTGCCTGGGGCGACTGATTTAGTGATATTGTGTCACAATCTTTACGGGGGAAGTGAAGTTCAATGCCTCATTCCGTAAATAGTGTTTAGAAATATTGTGAAATATATTTCTAATTCAACAGACATGTCTGCCATCGACTTGATGTTAGATTTCCTACACACGTGTATGATATGTATGTAAGTGCTATTGTGTATGTGTTTCTCATCTCCTTTTGTGGTGTGGTGAGTATTAACTCAGAAAGTCTCTTCATGAGAATCTGAGAATTCTGCGATCTGTTTCCACCCAGCGGTAGGTAATTAGACGAATAGTTCGGATATGCTTGTTGCATGTTGTTTCTCTGGAAACATTCTTGTGCATAAGAACCTGATCACGCATTTACACAGCGAAAATTATTGAAAAATAATAATAGGAATGCTGTTGTTTTTCAATATTTGCTTACAGTTGCAGTTCTTGTATTAGTTATAAGAGCAAAACGATATCGTGAAGTACTAGATTACTGCAAGTTCTGTGGTGCTCTCGTTTCATTCTGTGGAGTATCTCCTCTTCAATTAGCTTGAGTCAGTATGCTCATAGTGAGAGAATTTTTAGACGTTTTCTGTACGACTATGTCAAAAGTTAGCTCGCTATCCGAAATGTGTACTGGTGATAAGTGTAAAATACTATCAAGACGAAATTGCGTGTGCTTTTTAAACGTATGCAATGGACATTTTGAAGAACAGTGTTTCCCAAACTTATGTTTGCGGTACCCTAATCAAACAGTAGCTCGCTCTATCTTTATTGGATTTAGTGTGCTATTGCTAAACTAGTGAACCGCAAAATCTGGGTTTTGGGAAACGCGGAATCTTATGGTACAAGCTTTTCTATGTTTGTATTGATTATAACACCTATTTGTGTATGTACCGAAGCGTGAAACGCACTTTGTTTGAAAAATGTTAGTATACGTTAGAATCTTTCAAATGCACAAACTCGGTGTATTGGGGGTTCCATGTATACCGCATTGAATAAATGATTTGTGTTTGACGCTCTCAACTTACATCTAAGTTTTCAAACTCTCTTTGCAATTAATTTGTATTAGTGAGCAAACAATCTGACTTGGGATTTGAAGGGTACTTTGATTTCAGATTATTATTCTTTTCCTTTTTGTCGCCTCCGACTACGGGTCGTTCTCGATAAACCGCATCGTCATAATGGCTGAGCAAGTAGGTAATACTGTCGCTGGTTCAGGACTGCAAACTGAAGGTTCTTCAAAAGCATTTACTGGACGTGCACTTGGAGATACGCAGTATGCTGGAAATGAACCAGTAAACGTAAAACCGTCTACTTTTGCTAATGGTGACAGTACAGGATTTAACGTAAGGGGTAAAAATTACTCTAAGAATCAGAGAAAGAAGCACAACCGAAAGGTGGCTTCATCTGGTAAAAAACTTACCTTGGAAGGAGAGGTGAGTGATCCTCGTGCTTCATTGCGTTTTCAAATAAAGTTAATCAAAGGTTTATTTGATAACGCATTGAAGGATGAGTTGTTAAGGGACTTGAATGTTCTTCTTTATCAGATGTCGCCAGATTCGTTCATTCCATCATTCTTTGGCTTCGGACTCAGATTTGGCAAGATCTGGTTTTCACCTGAAAACCAGGAAAGTCATGACTGGTTGAGGCAAAAACTGATGGTAATCAACGAGACAGCGAAGGATGATTTCAAGTTCGTTATAGAATCTTTTAATCTTCATCAGAACAGCATTTGCCTGAACATACCTTGCAATGCGAATGAAGATTTAACTCAGAATGACATTCTGAATAGATTGAATTTTCAAAATCCTACTATGCAGGTGAACTCCTGGAGGGTTAACAAAAGCAATCCAATTGAGAAGGGTCACCGACTGCTATTCTGTAGCGTCAGTGATGATTCTCTCAATCTTCTGAAGCAGCAAAATTTTGCGGTAAACTACGGCTTCCAAAAGATTTTCGCTCGCTTTTCATCAAAGAAATGAGCTCATGCGTTCATTTCTTCTATTTTACTCAACGTCTTCAGGAACGATCGTCCAGTTTTAGGATGCTCGATTCCATAGCAGATGTTGAGATGTAGTTGTACTTCTGGCGTTTGTTTTGAATATTTCGTTTGTTCTGTGATTCCCATGAAGATTCGACCTATTTAAATCGAATGCCAGGCTTATTTATTTCCAGTATCCTTTCGGGGGTGCAGGAGATAATGATTCATATTAGTATCCCACTAGGGGTGTTTGTATGAAATAAATCTTCTCTTACCCTCTTCTATGTTTCCTTTCCTCCAAAATCCTTCTCCCTTCCCTACTTCCAGTTTTCCTTTCGGGTAAGTGATGATTGGCTATGAAGTGCGAGGCACAAATCTCCCGTTCGGTGGAGAACGTGCCGCCTGAGCCGTATATCTGATACCTGATACCTGGGTTTTAGACCCCAAGTTGTACCAAAGGTTCGCCGGCATTGCCCGAAGGCTCAAGCTTTCTTGATTCTGAACTCAAAGTGAGGTGTCCAGGAAAGCTTGGAATCAAGAATGACTCCAACGTACTTTACCTGTTCAGTCACATCGATTTCAGAATCAAAGAGACGCAAAGGTCGAACGCCATTACAGTTTCGCCTTTCCGTAAAAAGAACCATAGATGTTTTACTCGGATTAACCGAAAGGCCATATTGGCGACACCAACCCTCAACTACCTGAAGGGTGCTTTGCATCAGGTCGAAAAGAGTGGTGATACACATACCAACTAACAATGCTAGGTAGTCGTCGGCAAAACCATAAGTAGGAAAACCGTTATTATTGAGTTGCCTTAAAAGCGTATCTGCTACGAGATTCCACAAAAGCGATGATAAAACTCCCCCTTGGGGGCATCCACAAACACTCAATTTCCTAATCCCTGCTAGACGCAATGCCGAAAAGAGAAATTGGTTTTTGAGCATTTGATGAATCCAATTGGAAATCATTGGAGATATACCATGACTCCGTGCGGCTTCCAATTTGGCATTGGAAGGCACATTGTTAAAGGCACCCACATTGTTAAACACCCAAACAAGATTGCTTTTGAGCGAATGCTTTCTCGATATCGTAAACAACCTTGTATAAAAGAGTCACAGTTGACTTACCAGATTGGTAGGCATGTTGGTTCACATGAAGAGGCACGTTGGCCAGATGAACATCACGGATGTGATGATCCACAATGCGTTCTAAGCATTTCAGAAGAAAAGAGGTCAAACTGATAGGTCTGAAACTCTTTGCTTCTTCATACGACGCACGACCCACTTTCGGAATAAACTTCACAGTAATATCCCGCCAAGATTTGGGAATATACCCTGTAGCAAAACTGCAAACAAGTATTTTTTTTTCAAAACATGTTTGAAATGATCAAATCCCTTTTGAAGCAAAATAGGATAAATCCCATCTGCTCCAGGAGATTTGAAAGGAGCAAAGCTATTAAGTGCCCACTCAATCGATTCTATAGTTACAATACTCCGAGCCGAGGCCAGGGAATCATAACTACAAGAAAAGACATCAGGTTCATCCGAAGATGTAATATCCACACATCCAGGGAAGTGTGTGCTGAATAAGCATTCCAGAACTTCCTCATCAGAGGAAGTCAGATCGCCATTTGGCAAACGAATTTCGTTCACTCGGTAATCCTTAGATTTCGCAAGAATTTTGTTCAACCGGCTGACTTCACTCAAACTGTAAACATTCGTACAAAGGTTTTTCCAGCCGGTTCGATCAGCAGACCGGAGAGCTTTCCTGTAGGCCTTGCGAGCCGACCTGAAAGCCTCCGAACCAGCCGAACATCGTCTGTTCCAACTCTTTCTACATTGTTTCCTTAGTTTCGCCAGATCAGAGTTCCACCAAGGGGTTCCTCTTGTGATCTTCACAGACCGTAGAGGGCACGCTTCTTCAAAAGCTTCCATGATGAAGGTCGTTGTAGTATCAAAATAAATCACTTGGAGTGTCAATGGATGGTGAGTATCCATGAAATGTGACCGCAATCAAATCAGTAAAAAGATCCCAGTTGGTTGATCGGGGATTCCTGAAACGCAATGTTTGCGAAGTAACATTTAAATGTTCAAAAACGATGTAGCGATGGTCAGATAAAGATTCTTCATCTGACACATGCCAATTGGTCAGCTCGTGACTAATTCTACTAGAGCAAAGCGTTATGTCTAACACTTCCTCTCTAGCAGATACCATGAAGGTTGGGCGGTTGCCTATGTCAAGTAATGCAAGATCTATTCTACTTAAATACTCCATCAAACTAAAGCCTCTCAAGATAATGTCTGAGCTGCCCCAGATGATATGGTGAGCATTAGCATCTCTGCCAACAATTAGCGGAAGGCCTTTTGAAGTAAAGTATGCGATGACGTGTTTGAAAGTATCCGTAAGCGAAGGTTCATCATGCGGTAAATAAACCGAACAATAGACGTATTTCCTGTTGAGGTTTCCAACAAATACATCAATTGTGATACCACATACATCTCTGGTGGTTAGTTCAGAGATGAGTGTAGCAACAATTGAGTTGTTGACAAGCACACAGGCTCGTGGCATGACACGCGAGTTTGCCATTTCATGTTTACTGAAAGTAGCAAACACCGGGTTCACAAGGTTTCCTTGATAGAAATTCCCCTTACGGAAGTAAGGTTCTTGGACCAAGGCCACTGGAGCTGTACCGTTTTGCATAAGTCTGCAAAGATTGATTGTTGCTGTTCTTTTATGCTGAAGATTGATCTGAGCTATCCTAACCGTAGCCACTACCCAAACTAGGCAAGATTGAACTCTTCGCAACAACAGCACAACAAAGAACAGCAACAACAAAACCAGATCGGTATCGTTTGGAAAACGCCAAAGGCGAGGATACACAGAATACACTGTGTAAAACGCATAATGCGAAACCATATAGGTGAAAATTTAAACTAATTAACAACATCTTCATAATCCCGCCCTTATTTAGCCTCAAGTGAGACTAAAGAAGGGCAGCTGATCGTCTCGGAGAAACACAAGGTCCATTGCACCATTGCTCCGTTTAGCACAGTAAGGGCAACATACTGTGGAGGGCGCCCTGGTATTCCACAGGCTCCGTTTGCGGTTAAGTTTTTATTAGACCCCCCCCCCCCCCTAACCATTCATTCCTAGGCACGGTAAGCATAAAGACGCATCACACCATGAATTAGGGGTCACCTGTTTAGTGGACTCTTACCACTGGATCAGGCGGTCCGTAGTGTTATTCTTAGCCAATTGAGGCAACTGCTACCGACACTACACAGCTACCTAGGCTGATCTAGAGAAGAAGTTAATATTGATGATCAACTTCATACGGGCTCGAACAGCCGCTAAAAAAATGGAAAAGTGGAAATGCTGATACAATATTAAACTAAACTGAGAAACAGGGTTTGTCCTAGTGAGGTCGTTACGGCAAAGACAAGAAAAAATAAACATTTCCAAACAAATCGTGACGTTCCGAACCAAGTATTCCAAATTCTGGAAACCGATTCAATCGTGTCAGCGAAAGCTGGCCATCCAATCTTCCAAAATAGTATAAATCTTAAATAGCCATCAATCAAGTTCGGAAATCCATAAATGTCCCGACATTTGACAACTACATTGCCACCCATGCAGTTAGGGAATACACATTGCCAAGTCAGCAACGCAGTTAATCATGCAGCCTGCATCAAACATCGCTTGTCGTATCAATCGAACGGAATGCAGTATAGAGATAGATATCAACAGTATTCTTATGTAGAGGAACCGAAATACTTCCATGACCGTTGACGTTGCCCCTCTCCACATCTTTTGAAGCTCTTCCCCAACCAATCGATGGCGATGGCTCCTTTTAGGCAACTGCCTGCTTTGCTATCTGCATCTAACGAACGGAACGGAAAATAGGTCAACCACACAGTGGTGCAGTGGTTGGAGCTTGCTGCCTGTTTGGATCGAAGCGTGCATACCTGCAATAAAAAATTCGACAACTTCCATAACTTCCACGATGTGCCCCGTGCTTCGTCAATTTGGGGGTTTGGGGTACAACTATACATACGTACTATGGGGCCACCTGTCTCTCGCTTCACCAGCTGATCGTCAACAATGAAGAAGCCTCCGCTCTAAGTGAAGTGGTAATTGTTGCAAGCGGTAATTGTTGTAATAGCAGCAATAATGTTGTGCTATAGTGATGTGACGGTCATCTCCGACCATCAGGTAAAAGGTCACCTGCTCCGTTCGGATGGTGGCTCGCACGCGTCATCTTCGTGCTTGTACTGGCTGCTGCCTGGTGCATTTATTGGTCCAAAGGTCTCGTAACAACTGCTAGGTATTCGACATCCGTCGGAGAGGAAGCTGTTTCGTGTTTGTTTGAATGCGCCGGCTGTTGGTGGAATTTAGGGCGTGAGACATCGTTATTGTACCTCTACCTTGCTGTGGTGCCCATAGACTCGAAGAGTGTGTCACACGTTTCCAATACAATTCTCTTATGGCATCGCACAGTCAAGCAAGCGAAGAAGCTGCCATGACGAAGACAAGAATGACAGCTAATTTTAACTAACCAACCAGAAAGCAAAAAAAAAATCGGTAGATGACCGGATAGAGCGAACAACACAACGGTGTCTTTCTGCGGTGTTTGTGTTGTGAAATTTTATGGTCACCAAAAGATGCTCAACGCTTCTACTCCGTGAGAGGAGCTTGATGGATCGCTGTTTGAGGTGATGGTGATTTCATTAGCGCGCTTGTGATGTTTTGATGGGGTGTGGGAATAGCTGCTGTTTAATAGTATGTCAATAAACAAGATCACATTATGTGTTGCATATTGAGAAATGCTTTAGGACACTTTTTCTACTGGGTTCAACCACCATCTTACAAAGCTCCCCAACAAGAGAATTCTAACAATCTGTGATATTTATTACTCATTGTGATATAATTATTTTCTACATCCTTGGTGGTTTCAAAATACTGTAACTTAATTACACTAAGGTCTTTTTTTACACGGGGGATACGTCCCGTGTAAAAAAAACCGTGTAAAAAAACCGTGTTAATTCGCGAAACCGTGTAAAAAACCGTGTTAATTTGAGAAACCGTGTAAAAAAATACCGTGCTAATTCAGGAATCCGTGTAAAAAAAAAAACTGGGGGAAATCTGGAAATATTTGAAATATCTGCACCTTTACATATTCGAGGTTTGTTTTAAAGAGTTAGTAAGGAAAGGGGGGGGGGGGTGTAGTAGTAAGGGTTGAGTTTAAGGGTTAGTGGGGAAGGGGACAAGGGATGGGTTATGGGGAGCAGAGTGCATACTGTTTCCAAGGAAGATCGCAGAGGTTATTTTGGGGTGTTAAGGACTGTCTAGAAGGACGAAGATCAAGGAGACTGTCAACACCCTACAGGTCCACGGAGCAAGGTGGTGTAGAGAAAGATGTTCCAGGACACCCAGGAACTTTCGCGAGTAAAGGCTTTAATATCCACGAGCGTAATCGATTGATTGTTGTTACATCACTGATACTGTTCAACATCCTACAGGTCTACGGAGCATTGTTCTGTAAATAATTTTCAAATATGACCTCCAATTTTGATCTCTTAGAACTTCCGCGAGTAAATGCCAGATGATTTACAAACATAGCCAATGGTTTCTTGCTACATTACCGATGCGTTGTAACATCCCAGAGGTCCATTTAGCATTGTACTGAAGAGTATTCATTTCTAAAGATATGCAGGTCGGCCATGAACTTCCGCAAGATAAGACCTTAAGATCTACAAGCGTAATCAATGAATTGTTGTTACATTTCTTATACATTGTAACATGCAACAGGTCCATGAACAATTTTTCTGTAAGAAACTAATTTCCACAGATGTTCTAGGTCTTCCAAGAACTTCCATGAGTAAATATCTGAAGATCTACAAGCGTTATCAATGGTTTTTTGTCACATTACTGATACAGTGTAGCATCCTACAAATCCAGGGAGCATAGTTCTGTAGAGAAATAATTTCCAAAGATGATCTAGGAACTCGAAGAGCTTCCGCGAGTAAAGGCCTTAAGATCTACAAACATTATCAATGGTGGTACATTACTGATAGGGGCTGTCCATAAACCACGTGGTCATGAGGGGGGGGGGGGGGTTCGGCCAATGACCATTTTGTATGGACAAATAAAAAATTTTGTATGGACTAATGACCACGCGGGGGGGGGGTTTGAAAAGTCCCAAAAAAATGACCACGTGGTTTATAGACAGCCCCATATAGTGTAGCGTCCTACAGGTCCAGGGAGCATAGTTTTGTTGAGAAATAATTTCTAAAGATGATCTAGGACCTCCAAGAACTTCCGCGAGTAAAGGCGGGGGGGGGGTAGGGTTCGGCCAATGACCATTTTGTATGGACAAATAAAAATTTACATTTCTAAAACGTTGTAAAATGCTACAGGTCCATGAATCATTTTTCTGTAAGGAACTAATTTCCACAGATGTTCTAGGTCTCCCAGGAACTTCCATGTGTAAAGACCTGAAGATCTACAAGTGTTATCAATGGTTTGTTCTTACATTACTGATACAGTGTAGCGTCCTACAGGTCAAGGGAGCATAGTTCTGTAGAGAAATAATTTCCAAAGATAATCTAGGACTTCCAAGAACTTCCACGAGTGAAGACCTGACGATCTACAAGCGTTATCAATGGTGTGTTGCCACATTACTGATATAGTATAGCGTCCTACAGGTCCAGGGAGCATAGTTCTGTAGAGAAATAATTTCCAAAGATGATCTAGGAGCTCCAAGAACTTTCTCGAGTAAAAGCCTTAAGATCTACAAGCGTAATCAATGGATTGTTGTTACATTTCTTATAGGTTGTAACATGCTACAGGTCCATGTACCATTTTTCTGTATAGAAATAATTTCCACAGATGTGCTAGGTCCTCCAAGAACTTCCATGAGTGAAGACCTGAATATCTACAAGCGTTATTAATGGTTGGTTGTCACTTTACTAATACAGTGTATTATACAGGTCCAGGAAGCATAGTTCTTTAGAGAAATAATTTCCCAAGATGATCTAGGACCTCCAAGAACTTCCACGAGTAAAGGCCTTAAGATCTACAAGCGTAATCAATGGATTGTTGTTACATTTCTAATACGTTGTAACATGCTACAGGTTCATGAACAATTTTTCTGTAAGGATGTAATTTCCACAGATGTTCTAGGTCCTCCAAGAACTTCCATGAGTAAAGACCTGAAGATCTACAACCGTTATCAATAGTTTGTTGCCACACTACTGATACAGTGTAGCGTCCTACAGGTCCAGGGAGCATAGTTCTGTAGAGAAATAATTTCCAAAGATGATCTAGGAGCTCCAAGAACTCCCTCGAGTAAAAGCCTTAAGATCTACAAGCGTAATCAATGGATTGTTGTTACATTTCTTATAGGTTGTAACATGCTACAGGTCCATGTACCATTTTTCTGTATAGAAATAATTTCCACAGATGTGCTAGGTCCTCCAAGAACTTCCATGAGTGAAGACCTGAATATCTACAAGCGTTATTAATGGTTTGTTGTCACTTTACTAATACAGTGTATTATACAGGTCCAGGAAGCATAGTTCTTTAGAGAAATAATTTCCCAAGATGATCTAGGACCTCCAAGAACTTCCACGAGTAAAGGCCTTAAGATCTACAAGCGTAATCAATGGATTGTTGTTACATTTCTAATACGTTGTAACATGCTACAGGTTCATGGACAATTTTTCTGTAAGGATGTAATTTCCACAGATGTTCTAGGTCCTCCAAGAACTTCCATGAGTAAAGACCTGAAGATCTACAACCGTTTGTTGCCACACTACTGATACAGTGTAGCGTCGTACAGGTCCAGGGAGCCTAGTTCTGTAGAGAAATAATTTCCAAAGATGATCTAAGACCTCCAAGAACTTCCACAAGTAAAGGCCTAAAGATTTAATAAGCGCAATCAATGGAAGTTCCCAAGAACTTCCGCGAGTATATACCTGAAGATCTACAAGCGTTATCAATGGTTTTTTGTTACATTACTGATACAGTATAGCGTCCTAAAGGTCCAGGAAGCATAGTTCTGTTGAGAAATAATTGCCAAACATCTTCTAGGTACTCCAAGAACTTCCATGAGTAAAAACCTTAACATCTACAAGCATAATCAATGGATTGTTGTTACACTACTTATACGATGCAAGATCATACAAGACCATGGAGCATTGAGCTGAAGAGAACAAATCTCCAAAGATATTCTAAGTCTTCCAAGAACTTCCGCGAGTAGAGGCCTTAAGATCTACAAGGGCAATATAGGCCTATAATCGCGGAAGTTCTTGGAGGTCCTAGAATATCTTGGAAAAGTACGTTTCTACAGAACTATGCTCTAAAGACCTGTGGGAAGTTGCACCGTATCAGTAATGTAACTACAATCCATCGATTACGCTTGTAGATCTTAAAGCCACTACTCGCGGAAGTTCTTGAATACCCTAGAATAACATTGAAAACAACATCTCTTCAGAGCTATGCTCCATGGACCTGTAGGATATTACACCGTATCAGTAATGTGACAAAAATCCATTTATTACGCTTGTAGATCTTGAATATTTTATTCGCGGAAATTCTTGGATGACCTAGAGCTTATTTGGGAAGTTTCTTTTCTACAGAACTGTGCTCCATGGATCTGTAGGATGTTACACCGCATCAACAATATAGCAACAATTAATTAATTACGCTCGTAGAACTACAGGCCTGAACTCTCGGAAGTTCTTGGAGGTCCTAGAATATCTTTAAAAACTACGTCTCTACAGAACTATGCTCTAAGGACCTGTAGAATGTTGCACCGTATCAGTATGTATTGTGACTACAATCCATCCATTACGCTTGTAGATCTTAAG